>NW_020173388.1:1698545-1707475 GCF_003031525.2 Neophocaena asiaeorientalis asiaeorientalis
TATATATATATATAAAATGTATACATTTCTATGCATATACTTATCCTGTATATACCACAACTTTATACTAAGCAGGCTGGGAGATACGAATAACCACTGTTGGTTAGAACTCCACGCTTCCACTGCAGGGGGCATGGGTTTGATCCTTAGTCGGGGAAATAAGATCCCTCAAGCCACGCAGTGCAGCCAAAATAAATAACCACAGTTTCATAATTTAAATTTTCCTCTAGCAATCTTAATTATCCTAACCAATTGGAAGTTGAATCCATGTGAAAAGCCTCCAGGACACATAAGTCACTTTCATGAGGTCCCAGGGGAACAATCACTTATGTTCAATCAAATATGTTTTGTACAACAATGTCAAGACACTTCAGAGCAGTCACCCTAAAGTAATACATATGATGAATCCTCAACATTGATCTAATTTTCCTCTGTGATGGTATGGGGACAATCATACTACCAAAACTCATAGTTTTTTATTCACTTATTTCATTTATTCATTATTCCCATGTACTATTTTCCTCAAATTGAGCACTGACAAGCAGTATCTTAGATGCTTTGGGTACTTCAGTGAACAAGGTCCCACCATCTTCAACACAGGGTAAGTGTCCCATTGGGTATGTGTAATAATTTTTTAAGAGATACTCAGGCACACACAGCTTAAAGGTGTTGATTTTGAGATACCCACTTTTGTCTGTACTCTCTTCTAAAACTAATTCTCCTGAGAAAACATCTGTGTTTTTTGTCCTTTCCTATTTCACCTTTACAAATTTCCATCTCCCCCATTCTAAAAGGAAGGTATATTCCTCACATATTCCCTAATATTAACAGAGTGCATTGCCCAGGGGTATGAAACCCCTGGAGGCCTAAAAATAACAATTTGATATATTGGTTTCAGTAGTGAGAAAGTGAATGACTTTAATGAGTGAGTAACAAATCACTTTGTAAAACAGGAGGTTTCCAACTCTTTGCTTTCAAGAAAATTGAAGGAGAACATCACATTGTCAGCTAATAAATTATTAAAAATAATCTTTAATGATAGAACAGTGATTTTTCGCATATAATTCATATTGTAACCAAAATAATTTGAGTTACATTGCTATAACAAAATTCCTTCAAATTCCAACTACTTTTGTCATGTACATAAAAATTCTCAGGACTCAAATCTATAAATTTAAAACAAAATATAGTAAAATAATTAACAATGAAAACTTACCATTCTAGTATGCTGTATGAACTACTTAGATGGAACTAATCCATTTAAGTAAAAATACATTCCAAAGTAATAATTTCATTCATAATAACTGCTTATTTAAATTAACTATTAATTTAAATTAAAATTGATTACATAAATTAATATATACTAAATGTATGGGTAGTAATGTCAGCTGCATACTGATAAAAATTATAATATTAACTCAATCTAAAAGGGTAAATTTTAATATGGAGAGGATATAATGGGAAGAAATGTATTGGATAAAATGTATAACATAAAAATATGGGGGCTTCCCTGGTGGCGCAGTGGTTGAGAGTCCGCCTGCCGATGCAGGGGATGCGGGTTTATGCCCAGGTCTGGGAAGATCCCACATGCCGCGGAGCGGCTGGGCCTGTGAGCCATGGCCACTGAGCCTGTGCGTCCGGAGCCTGTGCTCCGCAACGGGAGAGGCCACAACAGTGAGAGGCCCGCGTACCACAAAAAAAAGAAAAGTAATATATTACACTATGGTAAAATTCTGTGAGTGAAATAGTACAGAAAAAGTAGCTCAAAGAGAATATAAGCACTAATTAAAACTAAATACGTAAAATCCATAAAAATGATACATGTAATAATTTTGTTTTAAAATGCCAATATTTACAATAGGATGGAAATTATATCCTTTGCCACTATTGAAAACATAATACATGCTTTAGCTATCAATTTATAAATGTAAGGGAGGTATATACATTTACAAAATGTTGTTAGTTGACAGCACAATGAAAACTTTGAAAACCACTAAAAGAAACTGCTTCCTTTAAAGAGGTTACCTATGAGGGGAAATGAAATTTTTGAGACAATACTGAGAATTGATGTGGTTGTAGTTTGCCTAGCACAGTGTCAATAAACAATATATTTCCTCTCTTTCCTATTATTAATATTGAAGTAAAAAAGACTTAAAATTTGAGACATTTTAAATTTCTGGATAATGGAGAATAAATTCATATCACTATGATTTATATCTACTAAGTAGTGCCTATATGATTCCATTGAATTAGCTTGATGTATTTTTTTTTAAATAAATTTATTTATTTATTTTTGGCTGTGTTGGGTCTTGGTTGCTGCGCGTGGGCTTTCTGCAGTTGCAGTGAGCAGGGGCCACTCTTCGTTGCGATGTGCGGGCCTCTCATTGCAGTGGCTCTCTCATTGTGGAACACGGGCTCTAGGCGTGCAGGCCCCAGCAGCTGTGGCACGTGGGCTCAGTAGTTGTGGCTCGTGGGCTCTACAGCACAGGCTCAGTAGCTGTGGCGCACAGGCCCAGTTGCTCCGCGGCATGTGGGATCCTCCCGGACCAGGGCTGGAACCCGTGTCCCCTGCATTGGCAGGCGGATTCTCAACCACTGCACCACCAGGGAAGTCCCAACTTGATTTATTTTTTTTTAATTTTTTCTTTCAAACAGTTCTTTCAGTATTGAGAAAATATTGTAATTAACAGAATTCAAAATGGATACTTTACATGGTATATTAGTAAGGATTCTCCAGACAAATAGAACCAATTGGATGCATATATATAGAGAAAAAGAGATTTATTTTAAGGAATTGTTTCATGTGATTGTGAAGACATGATGAGTTCAAAATATGCTGGGCGGGGGGATTTAACAGGCTGAAGACAGGCAGTCTGCTGGAGAACCAGGAAGAGCTGATGTTGCAAATGTAGTTCAAAGGCAGTTTGCTGACAGAATCCCCTCCACCTTAGGAGGAGGTCAGCCTTTTGTTTTATTGTCTTTCAACTGATTGGGTGAGATCTGCCCACATTATGGAGGGCAATATGCTTCACTCAAAGCCCACTAATTTAAATGTAAACATTAACCAGAAATACCCTAAAACAGACATCCAGAATAATAGTTGACCATATATTTGGGTGCCATGGTTCAACCACACTCACCATAAAACTAATCATCCACTATGGCTATATTAGATTATTCCCAGAACAATCACCTAAGGTAGATATAATAATGTTCATTGTACACATAAGGAAACCAAGCTATAAAGCTTAAGAGACTTCCCAATGTCAAATAAAACCCAAATGTCTTTGAATGTAAAGACCTCTCTCTCTCTGCAATGGGAGAATTATTTATCATGAAAATAAATCTTTCAGTAATGAACATGAACAAATGAATTGTTTGTGAATTAAAGTTTGAATTTCAAAAAGAAAAAAGAAATCCTCTTGCTTTTGTAAAGAAACTCCATTTTAATTTGTTTGCTTGCTTGTTACTTAATATGGTAGGCTTAGGAAACTTGTAGACTGGCTTTCACGAATGGAAAAGAATGCCAGGATGGATCATTCCATCCCTGTACATCTCTCACTTTCACAAAATGTCCCTTTGTAATAAGCCAAAACTATTGTTTACCAGTCTTAGTTCTTTTAAAAATGATACAAAACAGTCAAATGTTCCTTTTACACATGAATACTTAAAAATTAAAGATGGGGGCTTCCCTGGTGGCGCAGTGGTTGAGAGTCTGCCTGCCGATGCAGGGGACACGGGTTCGTGCCCCGGTCCGGGAGGATCCCACATGCCGCGGAGCAGCTGGGCTCATAAGCCATGGCCGCTGAGCCTGCACGTCCGGAGCCTGTGCTCCGCAACGGGGGAGGCCACAACAGTGAGAGGCCCGCGTACCGCAAAAAAAAAAAAAAAATTAAAGACGGTTAATACGTACCCCTTGACTGTTACTTTTCTAGGTTAAACAGCCTGAGTTTTGTCGACCATTTCAATGATATGGTTGGAAGGATATTTATTCTGATGCCTGCTCCACCACTCCACCTACAAAGTGTCCTAGTTTCCCCTCCTCATGTGGTTTGGTTACAGCTGATACACATCCAGCTGCAACATTTACGGTCAGCAATTCTACATGTTAGAATTCTACATAATTACATGTATCAGTCTGCTGTGCTGCTATAACAAATACCATAGACTGGGTGGCTTAAACAACAAACATTGATTTCTCACAGTTCTGGAGGCCAGAAGGTCCATGTTCAAGGTGCCAGCCAATTCTGTTGCTGCTGAGGGCCTTCTTCCTGGCTTGTAGACCAACTTTTTGCTGTACTCTCACAAGGTAGAGAAAGAGTGATCTTTCTTTTTCTTACTCTTCTTATAAAGCCACTAACTGAATCATGAAACCCCACCCTTATGACCTCATCTAACCCTTATTACCTCCCAATGGCCCCATCTCCAAATACTATCACATTGGAGGTTAGGGTTTCAACATACGAATTTTGAGGGGACACGATTTAGTCCATAGCAATGTATAAATTTATAGTATCTGGGTTCTAATCAAAGAGTAAATAGCAAAGTCAAAAGCAAGTGCATTCTTCTGGATTATATAAACTTTGGGTAAGCCATTGTCCTGTAGATTTCTGTCTGGTAGTAATGATAACCCCCACAGTTATCAGTTATTGGTTTGTAGAACATTAACAAGGTTTGTGGCTAAACTAACATTCCTATTTTAACATTGACCTTTAAAGTTGCTTATAAATACCCACCTCTTTAAATTCTTTTTAGATCAGGCTTACTATCTTACTGGTTCCATCAATAATGAGTTGAATGAAATCTTTACCATATGTCCACTTTATATATTTATGAGAATCATGTTTTTAACTTTTTAAAAACTAAACTTTGAAAACATGAAATTTGGCATAAGGTTTAAACTATGTTACTGAGTTTTTTCATTAGTGATTGTCCCAGTGTAGTTTTATCTTTCGAGCTCAGATAGAAAACATCGTTTAAAAATGAGTTTCTGCCATATAATCTAATATCATTGACCCATATGTGTACAAAAGAGAAAGTAAATGTCTTAGTCCAAGAAAAAAATGATTAATAAACTACATACTGAGAATATACTTTTCCAGAAGGCTATGGCTAAACTTTTGAAGATGTTTTTGATGTTTCACTTGAAATAGTGATGCACTCTGTATGGATGTCACCGGTCATTACCATTATTATTATTCTCTTTACCATTATTGTTATCATAATTATATTTCTTTTTATAGTCATTTAACAAAAAGTATAATGACAAAAATAAGTTCAACAAATATTGATTAATTCAGAATATAACTGGAAATTAAATAGTTTATATACAAAGAAAATACAAGTTTAAATATTCTAACTAAACCAGTAAAAGTTCATGTTTGCGATTTTAGGAATATAAGGTATTTTCCAAATAATCTCTTATTTTAAGGCTCAAAACTACTCCATAACTTAGGTAAGAGGAGTATAATGTGCTCATTTGAGAAATAAACAAGTTGAGATTTACCCAAAGTGACATAATAAATAAGACTTTGTTCCAGATTTTTCAATTCTAGTTCTCAGAATTTCCATTTTAAGGTATTATTATTAAAAAGTTCTTTATTACATTGGAAATAAATAACAGATGACTACCTAAGATTCTTAAACTTTGACAGCCTAGGAAAATGAATGTTTTATTCTACTTTATTGCCTATTTGATGTCTGAGGGTCAAATTGCTATCAAAAAAAAAAGCATAGAGACCAATCTAGCTAATAACTAGTTTAGACTCTCAATAAAGCAAATGATCAATCAGACTGGAGTTAAATGTTGTCTAGAATTCTTCAGAAAATATCCTAAATTCATATGTAAATAGAGAGCTATCGCAACTATTGCAACAGGTGTGGATTATAAAATTTAAGTATTGAAACTAAAGATAAAGTACCCACACAGCCTTTGTTTAAATCAAACTTTATAAAACACCTATAATAATGTTGTGCTGCCATTGAGATAGATATACATTTACTTCAACTGAATGCAAAGAACTAGTACTATTAAGTATAATTATCCTTAGCAGCTTGTTGTAAGATATATAATGCAAAAACACACATATAGCATCATGTATTTACTGAATTTAGTAAAATGTTTTTTATCCTGGAGGTGTGATTTGTATACCTTATTGTTGCTATTGATATTTCTTTTCTGTCCATTATTGAGAATATATACGAGAAATCTCAACACCTTTTGTTTTTCCAAGAGCATGATCCAAAAATGATCCAAGAGCGTGTTTTTCTGCTTTAGCTAGCTTTTGTCTGGCTGTTTTTCACAGAAGACTTAATTATGCATAGCATGAAAAAAACATAAAAAATACAAATATCAATAAAGAAACTCTAGCCAATTAACTTAGAGCAAAATAAAATTTAAAATATATTACTGCACAGTTCTACACTTAAGTCAGGGATTTAAGCAAGTTAAAATATGTATAGCCCCTCAATCAAAATATTTAATTTACTAAAGCAGGATTTACAGGTTAGGTATAAAGAAAGTGACATTTATTTTTGTGAAACTTCTCATTCAAACATATTACAATTAGTACTACTTGTACTGTCTATTGCCTTGGTTATTTTCCAGGTGGAATTTTAATTTCTCTTTAAAAAATTAAGATTCTGGACCTTTAATGGCTAATACTTTTAAAGCTAAATATCATTCCCAAGCACCTGTACTGAATGTACTCCGAATTAATTCTATAAGCCAGTCACGGTCATACCCTCTCTATTAGTATTATGTATTATACTGTGTAAAGCTCCTATTCTTAGGGCAATTTAGGGTTGTTATGTCCTGAATGAGTCACAGATGCCTCTTGGTATTGAATTTAATACTAAGTGTGGTTCTCTATTTCATTTCAAAAGATTTAAATTTTTTTTTCTATTTTAATGAAAGGTCACAGCATCTTATAACTTAGAGAAATAAGATGATATTGAAAGTGAAGTGAAGGGCAAAATGACATAAACTAGGGATAAAAATCAAGCCACAGATGATAGCCCAGTTCTCCAGAAAACTCAATCCAAGACTGTGATAATCAAATATGCCCATTCTAATTATATTACAAGTGTGCACAGTTATATTAGCAATAACTTGAAATACTCTAGTAAAATAAGTGACGGTGGAATACCTCATCACAAAAGGAAATAATGAGACTAGATTAAAAAATGCTAGCGTATCTCTGAATGACATAAAATTTAGCACATTCCATTGTGTTCTCTATGAAATAATGACTCATTGGTGTGCATGGGTGTATGTTCTTTTCAAAAATAATGATATTCCATTTCATTAAAATCCTTATTTAATGTAGTAAAAGCTAGCTGAGTATGCCACACCCATACTTAATAGCATTATATACCGTTTGGTTAGGTTTATATTAAATAAAGTAAGGATGTCAAACTGTGGTTATTGCACCTATAAAGAACAAAGCTTTATTGAAATAAACAACACAAAGAAAACAGGGATTTGTAAGAGTTCAATGGGATAAAGGAAACAATATGTTTTTGAGTAAGACCTTGAGGAGTAAGGACATGATTTCTACATAATACTATGATTGAAAATTTACTCAGCTCTCTCAACATCACTTTCCTCATCTCTTTCTTCATTTATTCCTTCATCCAATATTTATCATCAATCTTCTCCCTACCATAAAATGTGCTGTTTCTTACCTTTAGGAAGCTTAGTGAGAGAGATTGATATGAAAACATAATTAGAATAACATAAATGCCATTGTAGAGATATTTACATACTCCTACATTTATTCATTCATCCAAAACATATTTATTGAGCACCTATTATGTACTACAGATATTTCTTTGTGCTGAAGATACACTGATAAAGAAAATGAATCTGCACTCATACAGCTTTTGTCTTAGTGAAGAATACAGACAATAAATAGTATGTTAGAAAGGTATTCAAGAACTTAAGCAGTTTATAACATCTCAATCCAATATTGAACTTTCTTGAGTAGGATTTAAAAGGTAGTTATAAAAAACAGAGACATAGTATTTTTGTGAAACCAACATTACATATTAGAGAATTTTATGTATATATAAATAAAATATTTATTTTATATATACATTTTATTATATAGTTATATATAAATATATATCTGTATATATATTATATATATATAATAGTTATGGAGAACAATAAAACAGAAAAAGAAAGCAGAAAAAAAGAGGAAATAAAGTGTTAGGAAATGCCTGTATAGAAAGACAGCATTGAGCAATCGAGCAGGAGTGAAGCAAGGGACAGAGCCATGTGCATATCTATAGAAATGCATATGGCATTCGGAATTGCCAGTGCCAAGGTCTTGAGACTGAGTGTACCAGAAATGACAGAGGCTATTATGGCTACAGCAAAATGAAAAAGAGGGAAGTGTAACAGGTGATAATTATCTTAAAGAGTGCAACCTGATCACCCAACTCTTCACCTCTTCTTTTCTGATCATACAGTGTAGTTTCCCTGCCTCCTTTATAGAATTCATCTTGTGATTGAGCTTGAACCAAAGGAATGTGAGTGAAAGTGATATGTATAGTCCCAGATGTAGCCCTAAAATACTCCCACTCAGTAGCACCCACATCCTCCTTCAGGCTTGATACAGAGGAACTAATAAGCTAAGAAGCCACATGATTGAAACTGCTAGAGCACAAGATGGCAGGAGCTTGGTTATGAATCACCACTTGGAAGAGGATTTCTCATTCATCAAAGATATCCATTTTCAAATATGAATAAGGAATAAATCATATTGTGTTAATTCACTGAAATTGGAGATTTTTCTGTCAGAACAGCTATTGCTATCATAGCTAATATAGAAGAGGTTACTGATTAACAGGCAGTCAGATTGTGTAGGAAATTTAGGTCATTGTAAAGATCTGGTTTTTTTTTTTTTTTTTTTTTTTTCTGTACG
>NW_020173388.1:1707666-1746559 GCF_003031525.2 Neophocaena asiaeorientalis asiaeorientalis
TTTTTTTTTGCAGTACGCGGGTCTCTCACTGCCGCGGCCTCTCCCGTTGCAGAGCACGGGCTCCGGACGCGCAGGCCCAGCGGCCATGGCCCACAGGCCCAGCCACCCCGCGGCATGTGGGATCCTCCCGGACCGGGGCACGAACCCGCGTCCCCTGCATCGGCAGGCAGACCCTCAACCACTGTGCCACCAGGGAAGCCCAGATCTGGCTTTTTAATCTGAATAAGATAGGAGATCATCAATATTGTTAATGTAATCTGTCTTATGTTTTAAAGGGATTTCCTAGTTTTTATCCATTAACTCTATTAGTTTGAGTGAATCCATTAACTCTCACAGTTTGAGTGAGTCCTATCCTTACCAAAATTAAAATCCTAACTTTCTTATCCTTACTCAGATACCCTTTATCCCCCTTATCCTGCTTTAAAATTCTTCTTTTTCCACAGTGCCTTGTCAGATTCCAACATATATTTATGTTTATTTGTATTATCTGTCTCTACTGACCAGAGTGTAAGCTCCACAAAAGTAGAAATCTTTGTCTGTTTTCTTCACTGATATATATCACAATCACTTAAGTCAGTTGGTTATAGGTAGAATCTACTCAGTAACATTGGAGTAGATTAGATTGGAACCTAATTAGTTAGTCACAGTTTAATGCTTTTCACAAAAATAGGAAAGCAGTAATGAAATTTTAAATGCCACTATTTAACAGTTTGGATTTGAGATGCTAGTGAGTAGTTGGACATTTGTGTGCAATGTTTTTTAAAAAAGATTTAGATTTAGGAGATCATTAGAAATACTGCATTCTAATCTCATTAATGGTCCCAAAAAGTAAGCTCAACAAAAAGTGGTCATTAAAACTGATGTTTAAAAAAGAAGCACCAGCATGACACCAAAACTCTTTTACAAATTCATTTTCTACTGTTATTTGCTTATTTAAAATTTCAGAACTTACAGTTACTACAAAAATTACTATGACCTAGTAATTTTTATATGTATGTAATTCGACTATGTATTTCAATCTACACATCTGGAAAATTATTTGCAAAGTGCTTAAAATGGTGCCTGGCACAACACAGTACTCTCTGTGTGACTCTTTTGCTCACACTTATACAAATACAGAGTTTATATTGGTTGTCTAGCTATACAGATAGATAGATAGATGAGCTGATAGGTAATGACAAACATACACATTTTTTTTTTTTTTTAATGGGAATCTTTTCATAAATAAAAGAGCCTGAATTGAGAGGTTTTGGTTCTGGCCTCCCTAAAGACGTAACAATCACTTCTTGGGTATTTCCCTATCTTGCTTTTTTTTTCCTAGAAAAGGCAAATAAAAAGTTCCTTTTCGGGCTTTCCTGGTGGCACAGTGGTTGAGAGTCCGCCTGCCGATGCAGAGGACACGGGTTCGCGCCCCAGTCCGGGAAGATCCCACGTGCCCCCGAGCGGCTGGGCCCGTGAGCCATGGCCGCTGAGCCTGCGCGTCCGGAGCCTGTGCTCCGCAATGAGAGAGGCCACAACAGTGAGAGGCCCGCGTACCGCAAAAAAAAGAAGAAAAAAAAAAAGTTCCTTTTCAAGACAGCATGTTTCCACTTCTTGATCTGTAAATGGAGACACAGACAAATCAAATTATTGAAAAGCAATGAATTTTAGATAGTGAGATAAATTTCATGTGTTTGAAAAGATAACTAAAATGTTCCTATTTCCTGATTTCTCCAAGGAATAATGCTTAAAAATTAGTAATCTAGACTAGCCTCTTTAAGAACCAAGTTATAATGAAAACACTGAAATTAGGCGGCAAAGCTTTTTACTGTTCTTTTGTTCTCCCATGAAGTAATATTTTCACTTTAATGTATATTAATTTTTAAAACTTTTTGTTCTCTTACAAAAGAAGTTAAACATTTAAATTTAATTTTTTATAACTTAAATAACATTATGGCAAAAAATTTTTTGAATACTCATAAAAGATAAAGACAAAAGAATTGTTGCCCCATCTATGAATGCCAGCTTTGTTAACCTTTTCCCAGTTAATGACATTAGAATACATCTATCTTTCATAATCATTGTTTAATAATGAACAGGATATTTTAACACAAGTAGTAGGAAGAGCATAATCCCTAAATAAACTGAAAATTTTGCTTCATGAAAAATTCACCAGAGTATTTTTGTGTTTTTCCTTGTGCATATAGCTGTTGCCTAGCATTTGAGAATGACTGGCTAAAGCAATTTTTTCCTCTTTTTAAATGCACAGCATAAAGGAAAATTTATCTTAGAAATCAGAGAATCTCAATGAGTGCATAATTAAAGGAATGTATATGAGAGTTATAAAATCTCAACCTATGAAGATATATTATTGAGAATCTAATGTTCCACTTGCCTCCTAAAAGTACCATCAAGAAGATCTTTTATCATTTCATCTTTCTTCAACAAAATCTCACATCCACACTCATTTATTTACCCTACTTGTCTTCCTGTTACAATGAGTGGCTTGACCCTGACACACTCTCCAAGGCCAACATTTCCACTCATCCTATGAAATTACCTCGTGTCTCCTGAATTACAGTTGACCTCCTCTCCTGCAACATCATTTTCTGTTGGAAAGTTCCTATCTTTAGTTAAAATGGTCTAGAGTTTTCCATCTTGACAAACAGTTCACTTTACTTCATAGCCCTTCAGGATACAGGTCCTCTAGTAGCAGGACTTCACCCAAAAGCTGTCTCCAGTTCCTGACACTCCACATAAAAACTTACCAAGGTTCTCTTTGAATTAGAATAAAGCTCAAATTACTTACACAATTTACAAGACACTAGTAGTCTCTATGGCTTGTCCAAACTTGTCTTGACGACTCCAAATCCCTCACCTTATGTACAGCAGCACTAATCTTTCAGGTCCTCAAGCAGGCTAGCAGTTCGTCTGTTTTAAGGACCATTTGACTTGCTTTGCCCTCTTTCTAGAGTGCTCAGCCCTCAGACAATGACAGGATATCATTCAGGTCTCCACTCAAGTATCACTATGCCCTGAGTCCTGTAGTATTCAGCCAATTCAGTAGCGTCCCCTACCACAGTCACTCTCATCACCTATTTTAGTTTCTTCTTACCACTCTCCGTACTTGACTTTTGCCTTTTTGATTGTTGTTTGATTACCACTCTGAGATACAAACACCATGAGAGCAGGGACAGTTTTTGTTTTATTTACTGCTACATCTAGCATACATAAAACAGTTTCTGGCACATAGTAGTAGATAATAGCATTTGCTGTTCATATATCCAAATGTTTAATTACATATCAATGAATATTGCTCACATTCACACACATTTATATTTTAAAAGTTATATTAATTAACCTATGCATTAGATTCTTGAGATTTGAGTGCTTTGTAATTGCTCTGATAAGGAATGATACATAATTGCAAATATTCTTCTTTGCAATTTTCAAATAATTAGAACTTTATAATAAATCATTTGTTATAGTGAATTGCACTAAAATTACAGAAATGAGAGAAAATCTCTAATATTTACTGTGATTGATAAGCATCAGATTAAAACATATATTCATAAACATTAACACAATTGAAAGTTCAAAAGAGAATTTGGATTTTTTATTGGTAAGTGGTAATTTGTAAGATTTCTACATTTTGAGATCAACGTTATAGCAATAGCTGTTTATAGTTCTTTGAGAGCTCTTCCATCATAGATATGCACACAGGCTCTGTGGTAGGCAGACTCTAAGATGGTCCACAATGATCCCTGCCTCTTGGTATTCAGGCCTTGAGAATGGGAAAGACCTACTGACTTGCTTGGTCTTATAGACTATATACATAAGGCAAAGATAATGAGTCATTACTTTCATTATTAGGTTACAAAAGATTGCGGCTTCTGTAATCTAGCCGACGTGATTGCTCTCATGGATAACATGCTTTAATAAGGCAAGCTGCCATGTCGCAGAGACCCCCATGCCAATGCACTGAGGTAGACCTCTGGCCAAAAGCCAGAGGAGGTGAGGGACTGAATCCTGCCAAATAAGCTCAAAAGCAGACCCTTTTCCAGTTGTTTTGAGATGACCTCAGCCCATACTACACCTATGGCAGCCTGTGAGACATCCTGAGGTAGAAGACCTAAATAAGCTGTGCCTGAATTCCTGACCCACAAAAACTGTGAGACAATGCAAATATGTTGTTTTTAGCTGCTAAGTTATGGAATAATTTATGACAGCAACAGATAATTAAGACAGGCTCCTTTACATTGAGTCCATTTTAGAAATATGGACTTTCACCTTTAGCTTTCACCTTTATTTTATGGCCCTCACTTTACACGAGTAAGTGAGATGTTTTCCTCTGAAAGTTTTTTTTTTTTTTTTTTTTAAATTCTAAACCCATGTTTTCTTCTCTTTACATCTGGTGAAATCATAGCTGCTCTATATTTAATAATACAAGTATCTGATCAATCTTCAAGTTACTGCAGTGAGAACTAAATATTATTGACCATCAAACCCTATATGTGTATCTATTACTAAAGTCTTTTGAAATTATAGAAACAGATGCTTGTACATCAGGCTGGGGAGCGGAGAGGAATGGCACACATTTCGGTGGCATATGGATTGAGGAGGAAGCAGTGCTCGGCATAAATAAATTGGAACTTCTCAAGAGTTAGAAGAACTTGTCAAAAATAGTTTTCCCTAATCACTTATTTTTTTATATTTCTGTCAGACTATGCACACAGATATTTTTAAAATCGGATGCTGCAATTTAAAATGATCACATCTAGTTGCAAAGAGTTTCTGAAATGTAGATGAAAATCAATATAGGGCCTTAAATTCCCAACAACCAGTTTCTCTAGGAAAATATAGGGTTTATTCTTTATTAGAACTCAAGAAGCTGAAGTTCATGACGTCTTTTGAAGTGTTCCTGGCACAGGGTAGGCATTCACAAATTTTTGGTGCTTGAATTTGCAAGAAGTGTTGTTGAACTTCTATTTAAACGCAGTTGAGTTACACACAGTGTGATATTGTTACTGTTCTCTTAATTCAATAAAACTTATATTAAAATTTATTTATTAGTGTATCTATTTGTTTTATGTCTATCTTCCTCACTACATACATAATGACAAGGACCATCTATTTTTTTAGTCATGATGTATCTTTTACAGAAAACAAGGCAATATACGTAAGATGTATTCAATACATATTTTTTAATTAAAGGTGAAAATTACATCACATTTTTTAATATTCTAATATCACATTATTTTAAAAATAATTTGAAATTATTTCAATTTTTCTTAATACTCTGACTTGCGTTCAACATCCTTTCCATTCAATATCCAATCTGTTGCTAGATTTCTGGTTTTGTTGTTTTCATTTTTGGTATCTGTGTGTATGTATGTGTTTGGATGTGTGTGTCCAAAATCCAGTATAATCATCAACTTCAAGTATAATTATAGTAGATCAATACTAGTCTATAGAATATGACTTTAATATAACATACGAGTTCTTGCTAGTACAGAGTATAAAAAACTGCATATTCGAATCAGTTAGTCCTGTGAAGGATGCCATGGACTTTCATTTATCAAATATAAGTGGCGCTGGACATTGTACGTATCTTCTTAATTCTCAATGTCATTTCTCAATGTCATTATTTATCGAGGTAAAGGTAAGATTGCATACCTTGATACTTACTGAGAGGATTGAATGAATTAACATATGGGAAGAACATATTCAAGTATATGATCTATAAAATCAGGGATTAGTTGCCATGAACAACCTGCTTTTCTACTGACCCCACTTGCATTTATTCCTCCAGCCATGAATTAAAGACATGCTAGGGTGTTTCGCTTCACATAGTATTCTCATGTCAAAAACTCTCTTTCATCTATTTGCAACCTGACAATTTCTAAATCTGTCTTTCAGAAACATTTCAAATAACATTTCCTATAGGTCATCTTCTCTTTTATTCCTGTCAACATTACTGTTTTATACATCCCTTTATTCAATTTTCAAAATGTCACTTTATGTATCATTATTTATCACTTAATAAGCTGTTAGCATTTCAAAAGTATAAAAAATGTCTTACCTTCTCTGCATTTAACACAGCACAAAGTAGGCACTTCATTCATCTATGAATAAGTAAATTAAATTAATCATTAAGAACATATTTCTAGTTACTGGATTTGTATCAGACATTTATTGTAAATAACAGCAAAATAAACTATTCACATGTTGTTCACCTGCCATAAAATTAGTCATATAAACTAAGGGTACCAGAAGAGTTACAATGTGTTGGCACAATGGGTTATAGATAATTCTCCTCCAGAAGCTTAGTTGTATATATTATTGACTTCTTATCACATAAAAGAAATATAGGTCTCTCTTCTCTGATGGTAAGTTTTGTGGTCTTCTCATGGCCTCTAATTTACCATCAATTAAATAGTCAAAAGAACAGTTAGATTCAAGGGATTTCTTTCCTGATTAGACCACTTGGCTTTATCTATCCTTCCACTGGGAGCATTGATATTGTCTTGGATTACTTGGAAAAACTGATAATGAATTATGCTCCTCGAGGCTGTAGTTAATTAAATTGGCTACTCTTTTGTCTTCAGCATGGCAGCTGGGGCACTGGACTACAGAGGACTAATGAATCCTACTTAAGGTAAGTCCTCAAGGGATTTGAATTCCTGCTGTCAGGCAGGAATATGATTTAGATCACAAAATTCTCCAATCTACTAAGTAGGTCAGACAGTCTATGGGAGAATATAAAGCAATTTGGGGTCTGCTAAAATCAGAAACTGTACATTTAATTAGTTCTTATATCCAACAAACCTCTTTTAAATACTACATTGTAAAGAAACGCTTAGGACATCCTTTATATTTAATAGGGAAGCCTTTGGATCAAAGAATAGTTCTGTTGGAAGCCATATGTCTCCGAACTCAAGGACTTCCAGCAAAGGACATATGCCTAAACAGGTCATAAGTTTTAAACTAAAAATTTTAAAGCTCTTGTCAGATAGGTGATTAAAGTACTATACCTGGTAACAAATTCCGTTGGATTGTGCATTTTTTAAATGTTATACATCTTATACATACCTACCAATTTGGTGCTAAGGATAAATAAATATGTTGTGGCTTTCTAATTTTTTTCATTTATATTTTGTTTGTAATTTTTCAGCATAACCCGTTTAAATCATAAGAGCACAGGTAGATATTTCCACATGTGTTATTCTCTTCTGAGAGAAATATTTTGAACTACTCTAATATAGGTCAAACTAGAAATGAAAATTTCCAATTAACAGTATTAATAATAATAATGAGTTATTAAGCACTTTTGAAATGGCAGACATTTTTAATCATTTTAATGATTAAAAGTTTTAATCATTTTTCATTGATTAGTTTACCAAATATTCACAAAATTATATGTGGTAGTAATTATTACTACTACCATTTTAAAAACAAAGAAACTGAGGCATAGAGGGAATAAGAAACTTACTCAACATTATGCAGCTAACCCACAGTGAAGCAAGCTTTCAAATCCACGGTAGCAACAGATCCCACCCTCTAATAGGAAAAGCAACATTGCCTCCTTTTGGCAATGAATTGAAAAGTTTCATAGAATGATGTATTTCAGATATAGTGGCAGGTTAAATATAACATAATACTTTACTATTCGGTATGTTCTGTGGACCAGCACATCAGCCTCATCTGGGAGATTGTTAGAACTGCAGAATCTTAGCCACAGCCAGACACACTTAACCAGAATATGCATTTTATCAAGATCACCAGATGTTTTGAATACACATTAAGTATGAGAAGCACTGATCTAGCACAGTGTTACTCAACCTTATACACATTTAGAATCACCTGGGAAACTATATATATGTAATTAAGGTTGCCTAGCTGCCCAGGGATGAAATGAAGAAGGGGTAGAAAGTCCAGACTCTAAATCAGTTACATGTGGTTTGAAACCCTCTTGTGTCCCATATTATCTCTGTAAACCTGGGCAAGAAACTTATATTTAATCTGTTTTAGAAATCTCCTTACCTATGCAATGAAGTTAATAATGCCAGTTTCATAAATAGTGGTAAGGATAAAATTAAATGCACATGAATACCTAGAGTGGCATGTGATTAATATCCTTGCTTAATCCATATTTTAGCCAATATTGGCAAGAATGGAACAGCAAATCAGGCCTCCTAATTTTCCCTCTACGTCCCAATTGCATCAGCTAGTATTAAACTTTATATTTCTCATTAGGATACTGCTAGCTAATAAAGGGAGCCAAACATATGGTGAGAGAAATGGAGAGTTTGAATATTTCTTATAAGGTTAATTATCCAAAAGTTAATCACAATGGAAAGTCTCAAGCATAGACATATCTTGCATTTAATTGAAAAGTTTTCTCTCTCTGCCTTTTTAAATATAGCAGTGGTCAACAGTCCATTTACCACAAACAGAAGAATATGAAAAGGACCCCATAGATAGTATGTTTACCGTTGTTCTCCTTAGCTTTTATTATAAAATTTAACTTCACACCTTAGGTTCCGGAGCTATCTTATAAGCTGATTCCTGCGTACCTCTTTTTAAGCCTCCTTCCATTCCCCCATGTACAATTTTCACTCCAGCTTAAAGAAAGAACTTGCAGATTCCTGATATTGAAATCTTGTTTTGAGATATTTGGCTTCTTCACCTGAATTTTCTACTGCATTTCCTATTTTCTTGTTGATTCTGTAAGCCTGCAGCACCCTGTGTAATTATCTGGAATGGACTTAATACTGCATTGTATTGAGATATATGGTGTGCTTTCTATCTTCATAAGCTTTGAGAGGGGAGACCTTTATTATTTTCTTACATTCCCAAAGCTTCTCCCAAAGTTTGTTTTATTGTAGGCACTCAACAAACATCTGCTGAATGGACAATGTAACAGTGTCCTCCAGAGTGGGATAAACACTTCAAAAACAAATCAAGTGAAAATACAGAAGCACCATACTGATATTGCAAATATGACTATACGACTGGTTTAATAAATTCTGACTGGCTAGCATTTTCAAAAATGGAATAGCAAACATTGAAATTTGTAAATAAAATAAAACTTAGGTGAATAGCAATTTTCTCTGCTCTTAGAAAAATGAATTATTTCAATCCAATATGAAAAATAATTTAAAATATGTATTAATACATTCTCTGAGGCCAGAACTTTAAGGTGTAATAGTCTCCATGAAAATCATTGGATATAGGTAACGAGAATGGAAGATGGAGGAAGAAAAATGTACATTACACTAACAAATATGCTCTATCCTATATGTGTTTAAAGCATATGAAATTAAACAAAAAAACTTTAAAGGTATTTAAATAACAGTCCAAATTCACTTTATTTTAGAGGAACATTGCAGTTAGGGCAGCCAACAAGGTTATGAGGCAAGAAACGTTTTATGAAATTGCAGAGGAAGCTGTGAATGTTGCTGTGCCAAAATAAGTAAGCCACAAGATAAAAATAACTCACAAGTAGAACAAGCAACAGAAGTGATATCATTAAGACTAACTTTGACAATTACTTTTCCTCAGGTAAAGCAAGGATGTCATTTGCAAAGACATGACAGGACACAAGGTAAATAATTGAGAACGCTGGCCATATAAACACAATGTTAAAATATAAGTAGGAATATGTTCATTCTATTCTTGATCATCAAAGGAGGTAGCTATAACATAGGAGAATTACTGGACTTCGAATCAGATGACCAAAGTATTAATTCATCTCTGAACTTACTGGTTAGGTGATCCTGAGCATGGTATTTAACTTCTGAGCTTCAAGCTTTCATCTCCAGTTTGTGTATGTGTGTTCAATGAATAAATAGATATAAAACCCCTAGCCCATTGTCTAAAATATGGTGTACACTTAATCTATTTCTGTATTTGGCATGCAGGTATGTTAAACAAAACTTTTCAAATCCGTTTATTGTTTATTTGAGAGATAAGGAATCTTTAAAAATGTAGTCCCTTAACAATTAAAAAATCTGCAAATATTAATATCTGGTGCCTAGAATTTTATATAGCGAATGTGTCTTTAAATAGTGCCATTTTTATTTGACCTTCTTCTTGCAAAATATCTGGAGTAGTGATAATCTTATGCCACTGAGTACATGAGAAAATTTAGCTTCTACTCTTTTTCTTTTTTTAATTAATTAACTTATTTATTTATTTATTTTGGCTGCATTGGGTCGTCGTTGCTGTGCATGGGCTTTCTTTAGTTGTAGCGAGTGGGGGCTACTCTTTGTTGTGGTGCGCGGGCTTCTCATTGCGGTGGCTTCTTTTGCTGTGAAGCATGGGCTCTAGGTGCATGGGCTTCAGTAGTTGTGGCACATGGGCTCAGTAGTTATGGCTTGCTGGCTCTAGAGCACAAGCTCAGTAGTTGTAGCGCATGAGCTCAGTTGCTCCGCGGCATGTGGGATCTTCCCGGACCAGGGCTCAAACCTGTGTCCCCTGCTTTGGCAGGCGGATTCTTAACCAGTGGCGCCACCAGGGAAGCCCAGCTTCTACTCTTTTGAAGCTCCTATGTCTAGCGTCTTACTGAATCTCAGATATGCCTTTCCGGGGGCAGTAATTTCCTGAGTTCCAGAGAAATGCAGTAGCAGCAACGTTAATCTCACCCCCTTGGGGGAGATGACATGAAAGCCAGTTCCCTCGAGATTTTTTTCAGTGCTTCCCACCAGTTTTTGCTGTGTGAGGTGGACATACCAAAGTCAAATTCCACTATTCATGAAAATAATTCAGAACCAATTCTCAACTACTCTCACCTTTTATCCACTCAATATTTATAACCAAACAACCAAATTGGGCAGGGGATAGGAAGAATAAGCCAAACATCTTCAAAACATAATAATGAACACCAAAAAAGCTTTGATAAGACTAAAACATTTTTAGATACACAGGAAATTATCATTATTATGTGAATTACTAAAGTAACCATGCATTCAAATACATGTGTTCTAAGAATACTGAATTAACACAGGTGCAAATTTAAAAATCTTAAAGTTTAAGTGTTTGGGCCTTTTAAAAAGATAAGATTATCTTAAAAATAATGGGTAATCAATGTCTATGAGTAATTGGACATAGCCTTATTAAGGGTAGAGGATCAGACAGAATTCATCATGAAAATATAGCTTATGAATCTCCTGCTACAGTGACTTGCTACAGAAGTTTTGGACATACCTTTTCTCAGTTTAAGAAAATTCCATTTAATTAAGCCTTAGACCTTGATCTTGGAATTCCTCCGTTACTCCACCAGATGGTTATTTTTTGTTTGTTTTCCCTTCCCTTTTTGCTAATGTACTACTTTATAAGAAAAGAGTATTCTTTTTCTCTGAGTACTTGTGTCTAGAATATACTGTATCCCTTTCCTATATTATATCTGAAAAACTGAAAGAATAATTGTAATATTGCTTTTATAACACAGCATTAGAATAATCTTAATTTATTAATTTTATAAATATTTATTAAGCACCTACTACTAGCCAGGAACTCTTTTGAGCATTAGGAATATAATTGTAAAAAAAGTTTTTGAACTCAGAGAACTTGCATTGTGAAGGCATGCCTAGGGAGTAGAGGAACAGATAAACAGGAAAACAAACAAGTAAATACGTCTTATGTTAGAAGATAATAAATGCTACAGAGAGGAAAAGAGGGGAGGAAAGTGAGTGTCTAGTAGTAGGGTGGGATGCTATTTATAGAAGATGCATGATGAGCAGAGACCCACAGTAAATGAGAGATGAGCCCTGTGGCTATCTAGGGAAGAGTGTTTTAGGCAAGGGAAACAGCAAGTGCAGAAACCCTAGAGCAACAACCCACAGCAGGGTGGCTAGAGCAAATGGACAAGAGGGAGAGTGGTAGGGGATAAGGGAAGACTGGTAACAAAGGAACCAGAGTGAAAAAGGACTTGCAGGCTACTGTAAAGAATGTTGACTTGTCACTAAAATGAGAAGCCATTGGAGGGTTTATCACAGAAAAATGACATAATCTGACATACATTTTAAAAGAATAGCTCTGGTTGCTGCACTGAGAACAGCCTTAGCCAGTCAGGAAGTTGTGACAATATGCTTAGCTTACTGGATGAGTGGAAAGGATGAGACCTAGTCAGACTAGCTTGCTGATGATTGGATGTGGCCTGTGCAGGAAAATGAGGAATCAAGGATGACTCAGTGTTATGTTGATGTATGCTCTTTCCAGTCCATTGATGAAGCCAGGTGAACTCTATTCTCTGAGCACAGCAGAAGGTTCACATCCCCCGACTCCACTGTAGCTCTTGCCTGCACAGTACTAGAAAACACAAACATTTACTCTCTGCTTTCCTTTTGTGTGCAGTCCCATTTCTGCTCTCCTCCTCTGATCAGGAGGTCATCATGACTTAAGGAGGAAAATTTATTGAGCACAAACTATGCGCTATGAATTACAGTAAGCATGTTATGTGTATTAACTCATTAAATTCCATAAAATCCCCATGTGATAATTAATTTTTATAGATATATTTCTATGGACTGTATACCCACCCTTTATAAACTAAGAATACAAACTCTATAAGGGACTACATGACTTACCCACAGTCCCCAAAATGGATGTATTAGAGTAATGATTTGAGTCCAGATCTGTGTGCTTTCTGAAAAAGCCAACTAATCTCACTAATGGCATGCATGTATATTTTTAAAAAATTAATTACCAGAATCTAACTATATTTTCAGTTATCTGAACACAACACATTGCAGAGCTCTTATATAATTACCTGTATTATTGACAATATATTAACCTAGAACTACTTATACTAAGCTTTGTTAAGATCAGAGTAAGTCTCAAGCTCTGGAATGAGCAAATCCACATGTGAGGGTGAAGTGGTCCTACCTGGTGATGGTGAAGGACTCAGGGCAAAAGGCAAAAGCCAGATATGCGTGTAAGGGCTTGTGTGTTTGTATACATGTACATATAAGATCCTGATTAAATGGGCGGATTTGACAAACAATATGTTTCAATGGTTAACTAGCCAAATTTAAACTTCCTGTGATTTCCTAGTCATGTTTCCAAATATATATATATGCTACAGATCTGTCCCATTCAGCCTGCATATTTATTTCAAATCTTCACAATTTTGAATGGTACTGGTGCAGAACTGCCTTTCAAAACAAGCACATAATCAACATGTTCTAATCTAGAATGTCCTCTGTTCTACTCCATAGCATTCATATGAATTAAACAGGCCCTTAAAAGTGGGGAACAACCTAACATTAGATAATCAGAAGCAGCAGTCAACCCCAAATGGAGATATATTTATTGTCTTCAACTTAATAATTAACCAACTTGTAAGCATTCCAAATACTCAAATTGGAGGGAAATGCTTTTTGCATATTACAACAATATGAAAAGCCTGTAAATAACAGAAATAATTTATTGATTAATTATATTTTTAAAATTTATAACTTATATAATGATTATATTGTTTATTTTTTCTTAAATCTCTAGATTTTAAAAAAACAGAGTTTCATTGGAAGTTTTATACAAGTGCTGGGGGCCTTACATTCTGATTTTATTTGATATCTACACAAATATCTGTCTACCTATACACATATAGAGACATAAATCATTTTAATCCTTAATCACAGTAGTATTTAACTGTATATAAATTATTATCTAGTAAAGAGAAAGATCCTGAAAAAGTGTTGGGGTAGGAGAGCAGAATAGACACATTTTGAACAGTGACAGTATTTAAATAATGAAAACAGAACCTTGTGTGAGTCCCCAGAAGTTGAACATACTAGTGGTTCTGGGGATAGATCTAGGACACGTAAAGATTGTAAGAGATATTTTAATAAGAAAGAGAGGATGAATGCTGCGTACTTTACAGTGTATTAGGACAGATACAGCTATTTTGTGTTTCATGTAATATAGGCTCAAGATTCAGAAAACAGCATTACATGTTGACAGTCTTACCATCAATCAGGCTATTAAGGTTACAGTACAAGTCACAATTCGCACAGCAAACACAGAGCCAGCACCTGCCCTACCTATAAAAGTAGAATAGGGATTCATCAATCACCTCAATGCTATCAGATGAGTTTCTGAAATTTAATATGGGAAAATGGATTTGATTTACTTTATTGTCTGTGTTATCTGTAGTGTGAGTGTCCATTTTACCTCTGCCTTTCTAGATGATCTGACTCATACAAACGCCATGCTCCATACCAGCTCTTTAAATAAATGTATAAACACGAGCAGGTATTTTCAAAACTGACCAGAATTTTCCTGCCCTTTCCTACCTCACTCTTCCCTTACCCACTATGACCACAATCACACACACACACACACACATCTTGTCCCATTTGTGTATTGTCTTGTTTCCTAAAGCCATAAAACTGACTCTATAAAACAATTTTTAATACTAATTTTACTTCCATTCAATTTTGGTGAC
This sequence comes from Neophocaena asiaeorientalis asiaeorientalis, assembly GCF_003031525.2. NCBI lineage: Eukaryota > Metazoa > Chordata > Mammalia > Artiodactyla > Phocoenidae > Neophocaena > Neophocaena asiaeorientalis. The sequence continues at coordinate 1,722,095 of NW_020173388.1, forward strand.
TTTCCACTCCCCATGCCCTCAGAGTTGATTGAACTTCTGAAATTATTATGGTTTTGTTCCATCATTAGTTTCTGTGTCCCCTGTAGTACTGTATATAAAATCCTAAATACAGTCCCTGGCACTTAGAGACCCGCCCCTCACCCTAACCCTTACCACCTTCACTATACTTGGAATGGAAAGGAATGAAAGGAATTCGAGATACAGATAATTTAAAACTGAAAATTCATAATGTTTATAAAGTTAAAATACAAAAATGTTAACATACAAAAATATAAGGAACACAGAATTTAGAAAATCTTAGATATGATTTCATTAACTCAACTCAAACACAGAACTATTAAGCATGCAAGATAATTTTAACTAGAAATACAATTTAAGCAATAATTTCAGAAGTATAATTTGTTACTAAAGAATTGCAGAAATAGGTTAAGATCTAAAGTTCCCAAATTAAAGTGCTCATATTATTGAATAGTCAGTCTTACATAAAATTTTGTATTATTTTATAAACACATAAAGTAATTTAAAGAGTATTTTCATGTATATTATTAGTGAGATACACCAATGTGACTGTGGATTCTGTTATCCCTTCTTGATAATAATTAGATAAATTCCTGAAAATACTGAGGAGCAAGCCATGTAAATATCTGTGTAAAAGGCATTACAGGCATACCTTGGAAATACTGTAGGTTTGGTTCCAGACCACCACAATAAAACAAATACCACAATAAAGTAAGTCACAGGAATTTTTTTTTCCCAGTGTGTATAAATTTATACTTACTGCACTGTCATCTATTAAGTGTGCAGTAGCATTACGTCTACTAAAACAACATACATACCTTTGTTTAAAAACACTTTATTGTTAAAAACTGCTAACCATGATTTGAGCTTTCAGTGAATCATAATCTTTTTGCTGGTGGAGAATTGGAAACATTGTGAGGATTACCAAAATGTGACACAGAAACAGGAAATGAGCCAATGCTGTTGGAAAAATGACCCCAACAGACTTGCTTGACTCAGGATTGCCACAACCTTCAATTTGTAAAAACAAAACAAAACAAACAAAACAAAAACCCCTACCGTATCTGTGAAACACAATGAAGTGAAGCACAATAAAACGAGATATGCTTGGACAGATAGGGGAACAACAGATTTGAGGACTTCGTGCATTCGAGGAATAGCCTAGTGTGATTAGAGCCAAATGAACAAGGAGAAGTGTGTTCTGTGCTGCTGTTGAACAATCAGATGACTGTACATATCACTGTTTTTCCTCTTTGGAAGCATTTACGTCTTGTCTCATTACTTCATATGCTGAAGTTTCAAAGTATGACAGGTTTCAATCCAGAGACACTTATCTCTCAATTATTGGGAAATTTGCTTTAAAAAATATACACAATCAACCCTCAGTATCCTCAGGGGTCAGTTCTGGTATCCACAGATATCAAAACCCACAGACGCTCAAGTCTCATATAGTTGTTGGAAATACTGTAGATTTGGTTAGAAAATCTTAGATATGATTTCATTAACTCAACTCAAACACAGAACTATTAAGCATGCAAGATAACCATACACACAGGCTCCACATATTCAACTAACCAAGAATCCACCACAGTTTGTTGAAGTAAAACACATATCTGTAAAACCAGAATATTTTGTATATAGTTTCAGTGCAATGTGGTCTGCCTGAAGCTCACCTTCAGATTAAGAAACTTTGCCCTGAGAAAAGCTGAGGAGTTTTTCCCTTCCTCAATGTGGAACCTGCAAATACTGAGGGCTGACTGTACTGCTTTTAAAATCTCATGCCCATATACACACTACTATATATAAAATAGATAACGAATAAGGACCTACTGTCCTACTGTATAGCACAGGGAGCTATACGCAACATGTTGTAATAACCTATAAGGGAAAAGAATCTAAAAAAGAATATATATATATATATATATATATATATATATATGAATCACTGTGCTATATACCTGAAATTAAGATGATACTGTAAATCAACTATTCTTCAATAAATTTTTTTTTTTTATATCTCATGCCCAGCTTTACCTCTGTTATCTTTTTTATTCAATTCTTATTAGACAGATGTTGGATCTCCAGTATTTATCTGTCAGTTTTCTTGTCTCTTATTTCCTATTGTCCATGTTTTGGTATTTTTGTTTGATTTTCTGCAAGAATGTCTTTGTTTTAACTTTCAATGTTTTTATCAATCTGAGAACATTTTGTTTGTATTATCAGATACCAATTGTCCTTTCTTATTCTCATATGCTTCCTTTTATAAAGCATTTATTTCTTATTTCATCAGAGCAATATCATCCATCATCTCTCTGAAACCAAAATTTTTGCAAGTATTTTGCCCCACATTTTCAGTGTGATATCTTATCTCTAAACTATCTTGTGAATGTTGTTTTGCTTTTATTTTAAACACCTGTGTAAAAATCTATGGTTGTACAAATTAAAGCAAATATCAACAAAGATGCCCCATTTATATGATAATATGTTTTTAATAAAATCATAGGGTGAAAAAGAGCCCCTGAATGGACAGGCTGAATTTGAAGAGATACCAAAAATTATAGATGACATGATTGCTGTAAGAGAAAAGGAACAGTGACTTAGACATGCATGAAGTATCACAACTAAGAACAGTGGATTTTCAAGTAGTGAATGGTTAGCATTTTACTTATTTTTGAAATGTGAAAAACTGGCTAGAGACTTTGTTTTTGCTACTGAATATTTTAGACCCTAATGAAAGCAGTTAGGTTATGTAAAGCAGGTAAATAGTTTATGTACATAAAATATCTTTTCATGCCAGAGTTAAATTCCCAAAGCCAGGTGTGGCAGGTGGACTTAAGGGATTCCAGTGGGAGAAACTGCACACATAATTCTTTCAGAGGTACATCTACACGATAAGGCATTACACATGAGAGTACAAAAAATTCAATATTGAAGTAAAGAAGGAAACCAGTAGACCAGTAGGGAAATTAAGGTAAACACTGGCTTAATAAACGTGAAATTATAGCACTACACATTATACAACTGTTCTTTAAATATTTTTATGTCATTTCCAAAATATTATTATACTCTCAGGCATATCCTTCTTATTTTTAGTTAATAAAAAGATTTTATTAAATATAATTATCATTATATGTTTTATCTCTTTCTTCACTGGGTTGTACTTTTAGCATAATAATAGTAAATACTCCTTGTTTGCAGCTATAGAATTTCAGTCATAATATGTACTAACATCAAGAAAGCTTTAAGGGCGCCAAATCAATTTATTTTATTCAGTTCAAATACCATACAAAATAAATCTATTATACGTGGATGGTGAGCCAAATAGAGCAAGAAACTTTTTAAAACATATGAGGTCTTAGGAATGAGTACTTGAAAGAAAGATGAAAAAGAAGTCAGACATTAAAATAGCAACAAAGGACAGTAACATCTTCCATAAGTGAGGAACAAAAAAATCTACAGGCACCTGTTTGAACAATGTGGTTAACAGAAATAATGAGAACTTGTAAAGAAGTACTGTTTTCTATGTTTATAAAGCTTTGAAATGAATAAATGGAAAATAAAGGAAAATCATAGATATTTTATGTAAGAATAATTATTATACTATACAGATTACTTTAAAATAATGACATTGGCTTTCTTTGATAACAAGTCACCCTGTATATCACTAAACCAATACGTGAGATTTCTCATTTGTACATAATTTGTGAACCTGGTCCCTGACGGTCCAGTGGTTAAGGCTTCGCCTTCCAGTGCGGGGGGTGCGGGTTCGATCCTTGGTCGGGGAGCTAAGATCCCACATGCCTCTCGGCCAAAAAACCAAAACGTAAAATAGAAGTGATATTGTAACAAATTCAATAAAGGCTTAAAAAAAAATGGTCCACGTCAAAAAATAAAAAACTTAAAAAAAGTTATTAAAAAAAAATTCTTTGACCCATAAAAGAAAATTACCTTTACCCATGAAGCCTATCTACCTTAATCACTGTCCTCCATCCTAAAGAAAAACTATTTTTCAGATGTCAGTTTGTCTTTAGTTGAGAACAGTCATGATGCTTATCAAAAAATTTTATAAGTAATCAAAGTATTAAGAAATACACATTCAGATATGAAAAGATATACCTGCATTCTCTTAATTCCCCCTTTTACATAGAAGAATAGGTATTTTACTGGCTCAGAGAGGAGAGGGGATATTGTTTTAGCATCTAACCTACCCTAAAATGTCCACTTAATAGGGACAGCAGATAATAAGCAAGAGCAGTAAGAACGAAGGGTCCTCCCACGGGGACCCGGCCTGAGGAGCAGTGGCCGGAGCTTCGAGACTAGGGCGGCGCGAAAGAGATGTTATAGAGGCAATAAATGTGTCCAAATTTTTGAGAAATTGGAACAATCAAGACTTACCTGGGAGGACGAGGGGAAGATGGTGGAAGAGTAAGACGCGGAGATCACCTTCCTCCCCACAGATACACCAGAATTACATCTACACGTGGAACAACTCCTACAGAACACCTACTGAACGCTGGCAGAAGACCTCAGACCTCCCAAAAGGCACGAAACTCCCCACATACCTGGGTAGGGCAAAAGAAAAAAAGAAAACTGAGACAAAAGAATAGGGACGGGATGTGCACCAGTGGGAGGGAGCTGTGAAGGAGGAAAGGTTCCCACACACTAGGAAGCACCTTCGCGGGCGGAGACTGCGAGTGGCGGAGGCGGAAGCTTCCAGGCCGCGGAGGAGACCGCAGCAATAGGGGTGTGGGGGACAAAGCGAAGAGATTCCCGCACAGAGGATCAGGGCCGACCAGCACTCACCAGCCCGAGAGGCTTGTCTGCTCACCCTCCGGGGCGGGCGGGGCTGCAAGCTGAGGCTCAGGCTTCAGTCGGAGCACTGGGAGAGGACTGGGGTTGGCAGCGTGAACACAGCCTGAAAGGGGTTAGTGCACTACGGCTAGCCGGGAGGGAGTCCGGGAAAAGGTCTGGAGCTGCTGAAGAGGCAAGAGACTTTTTCTTCCCTCTTTGTTTACTGGTGCGCGAGGAGAGGGGATTAAGAGCGCTGCTTAAAGGAGCTCCAGAGGCGGGCGCGAGCCCCAGCTAAAAGCACGGACCTCAGAGACGGGCATGAGACGCTAAGGCTGCTGCTGACTCCACCAAGAAGCCTGTGTGCGAGCACAGGTCACTATTCACACCCACCTTCCGGGGAGCCTGTGCAGCCCGTCACTGCCAGGGTCCGGTGATCCACGGACAACTACCCCGGGAGAACGCACGGCGCGCCTTGGGCTGTTGCAACGTCACGCCGGCGCAACGTCACGCCGGCCTCTGCCGCTGCAGGCCCGCCCCGCACTCCGTGCCCCTCCCAACCCCCAGGCCTGAGTGAGCCAGAACCTCCGAATCAGCGGCTCCTTTAACCCCGTCCTGTCTGAGCGGAAAAACAGACGCCCTCCGGTGACCTACACACAGAGGCAGGGCCAAATCCAAAGCTGAGCCCCTGGGAGCTGTGAGAACAAAGAAGAGAAAGGGAGATCTCTCCCAGCAGCCTCAGAAGCAGGGAATTAAAGCTCCACAATCAACTTGGTGTACCCTGCATCTGTGGAATACCTGAATAGACAACCAATCATCCCCAAATTGAGGAGGTGGAATTTCAGAGCAAGATTTAGGATTTTTTCCCCTTTTCCTCTTTTTGTGAGTGTGTATGTGTATGCTTCTGTGTGAGATTTTGTCTGTATAGCTTTGCTTCCACCATTTGTCCTAAGGTTCTACCCGTCCGTTTTTTTTTTTTCTGTTTTTGTTTTTTAATCTTCTTTCTTCTTTCGTTTTTCCTTTCTTCCTTCCTCCCACCGTGCCTCCCGCCTTCCCTCTCTCCCTCCCTCCTTTCTTTCTTTATTCTTTCCTTCTTTCTTCCTTCCTTCCTTCCTTCCTCCCTTTCTTTCTTTCTTTCTTTCTTCCTACTTCTACTAATTCTTTCTCTCTACTTTTTCTCCCTTTTATCCTGAGTCATGTGGATGACAGGCTCCTGGTGCTGCAGCCAGGAGTCAGTGCTGTCCCTCTGAGGTGGGAGAAACATATATACACTACCAAACGTAGTAAGGTAGATAGCTAGTGGGAAGCAGCCACATAGCACAGGGAGATCAGCTCGGTGCTTTGTGACCGCCTGGAGGGGTGGGATGGGGGGGGGGGAGGGAGGGAGACGCAAGAGGGAAGAGCTATGAGAACATGTGTGTATGTATAACTGATTCACTTTGTTGTAGAGCAGAAACTAACACACCATTGTAAAGCAATTATACTCCAATAGAGATGTTTAAAAAAAAAAAAAGAGCAGTAAGAACGAAGTTAGAGTCACCTTTATACTTTGATTTAAATGTAATAGGACACCAACGAAGAGGCTATGGAGCACATAGGAATAAAAACACTTTGAATACACAAACTTTATAAATATGCAAGATAAAGTTAAAATGTGGCTGATTGAGCACAGCTTAGAGAGCTTTCAGATATTTGATGCAGGACTGAAACTGGAGTAAGAATTAAGCCTACAGCAGCAGCAACAATAACTGCCTTGGTTGGTTATAAATTCAGGAATAAAAATAAATTATGGTTTAAAAATACCCTGTTTCTTTCCAAACACATCGTAAACCAAATTTGTTGACTTCTTAGTCCCGCAGAGAAATAGTGTGACCATTGATGTTTTCTCTATATTATCATTAATAGCAGTTATTGCTGACCTCCTTACCAAAATCAAAGAATCATACAAATTTATTCTTAATTACCAACAAATGTTTTCACTGATTTCGTGCTTCTTTTACAAACCTTGTTAGCAATCTATGGTAGGAAATTAAATTTTTTTTAAAAAAACATAATATTTGGTTTTCCTTCAAAAAGATATATATATTATCCCAAGCATTAGACAGATGTAGAATAAGGCAAACCTAGTGTATGTATATATGCAAATGATTATGCCAGTCAAGAAATATTTGAGTAGGTACTGATGATGACGTCTAATGGATAATAAAAGGTAGTTTCTTTTAGATAATCATTATTCATGATCCACAAATATTAGGTTTTCAGGCCAGTGTTACAATGTGTCAGTTTTAATTAGCACCACCTAGCAGTGAAGAGCTACAGACTCTGCCATACATAACTATTAGTTGTTCTCTACAACTGAAATCAAATGTAGAAAGAAATGATCTCATTGGAGACAAGAATTTATTAGTGACTGCTCACCATCATATCAAAGGAATGTTTTTTCTTAGAATTTTTTATAAGATGCTTTAAGAAAAACAAGTTTTTCAGCTGTTTTTAAAATGCCAAATATCTTAAATGATAACAATTCAATAATTCAAATGTAATTTATTCATATATGTGATGATTTGTTTATGAAAATGTTGCCCATTGGCACAAGCATTGAATAAATTTTCAAGATTAGAATTATCCAGCTTATAAATTAAGGATTTGGAAACTCTCAAGTATTTATTAAGAATCACGTTCATGCAAGCAGCATCCTTACCTTGGTAATTTATTTTTCATTTGGGCTTCAAATTTGCTGAATAAGTAGGTTAATATAACATGGGAGAGGGATTTATTTGTTGAGAGTAAATTGCGTAGTAAAAATATGAAATTAAACGAACATTGCTCATGTTTCATGGCCTTAGGCTAAAACTCTAATACTTGAGGCCATCTTAAATTTTTTTCTCTCCCTTAAGTTAATTGGTTGTACTATGTACGGGTGAGAAGGAAAACATTACTGTTGCCGGCATGACAAAATTCCATTTTTCATGCCTTATTGATAATAGTTCATTAGCGCAATGCTTAATAGAATACAAAACATCACATGTAGTTTTTACATATTAAAAATATAACTTGTATTAAAAGACTTGACTTTTACATAAGTCAGATCAGCAGAGAGTCTGAGTGAGAGAGAGAGAGAGAGAGAGAGAGAGAGAGAGACACGTAACTTTGCTGAGGGCAGTAACATTCACAGACACTTGGAAGGCGTGGTATGTGAAAGAACACAGGGGTTAAGAGAGCATTTGGCAGGGCTTCCGTGGTGGCGCAGTGGTTGAGAGTCCGCCTGCCGATGCAGGGGACACGGGTTCGTTCCCCGGTCCGGGAAGATCCCACATGCCGCAGAGTGGCTAGGCCCGTGAGCCCGCTGAGCTCTGCGCGTCCGGAGCCTGTGCTCCGCAATGGGGAAGGCCACAACAGTGAGAGGCCCGCGTACCGCAAAGAAAAAGAAAAGAAAAAAAAAGAGCATTTGGCAGTAAGGGACTATAATTTGGCAAAGTTGGAGCACAATTCTGCCTGGGCTTGGAGGGAAGGGAGACTGGTTCAAAAGACTGTCTCATGAAGAAACTTCTCTATAACTATATTTAGCCCAGTAGGTGACAATCCATAAATCACATTATATCACACTGCCTTACTCACCTTTCTGGGGCACCAGCCCTGAATAGCAGGTAGAATTGTAACTGGGACAAGATGGCCTGCTATTGGAAGGGGTTCAGATCTTGTTTAGAAAGAATATACAGGAGGGGGGCATGAAGCAAGGATTCTCTCTTCTTAGTCTTTAGAATATGGGCTCCCCTGTGAGAAGAGAAAATTTAGCACATACACAGGTCAAATCTCATTCTAGTGACAACTAGTCAGGGTTATGCCCTCCTTGTATTTGAGCTAAGATTTGGCTGCCTTTTTATTTTTTAACTTTAGGAAGATATGAAGAAGGACTGGGAAAGGAAAGAATTTCCTGTACTGAGTAACTTCTGACAATGATTTTCATTCTAAATGATTTTTAAAAGCAGTGTTATTCTTGGCCATTATCTAGGCCCCTAAAATACTTTCAGTGTAGTGCAGCATTCATTATAATGATGTTCCTTTTGTAATGAATTTAGAGCTTATTTGATCAGAAATAGCACCAACTTGGATTGGATAAACACAAATTTTGCTGAAGTTATGAAAAAAGGAATCATTATCCTAGAAGTTTCCAGGAAAAAAAAATGTACCAAAGTGGCAACATAATAGCTTATATTGTTTGCTCCTTGAAAATGTCTTTACTTTTAAAATTCAATTTAAAGAGTTTATATTGCCATAAGGAATATTCTGGATGGAATAGTACTTGTAGCAAATATTATTTTTCTAATAATTGTAGAAGAATGGAAGTCCCAAAACCAGCTCATAAATGAGGATATATAAATGCAGACCAAGATACTGTAAAATGTTTGACTTTTGTTACACATTATTATTTTTTTTTTTAAAGAAGGTGTTGGGGTAGGAGTTAATTAATTAATTTATTTATTTTTGCTGTGTTGGGTCTTTGTTTCTGTGCGAGGGCTTTCTCTAGTTGTGGCAAGCGGAGGCCACTCTTCATCGTGGTGCGTGGGCCTCTCACTATTGCGGCCTCTCTTGTTATGGCAATTTTATATTCTAATTAGCTAAAACATCATCTGTTGAATGATCTGTTTTCATTCCTTTCTTTGAAAGATAAACATTCTTTCTCTTTTCAGAAAATTCTTACCAATAACCTGCTTTTATGATGTTGGATTAATTTGTAATGCACTCTGTAGGGCACTGGACCAGGTGTCCTCCCCTTAACAGAAAATTTTAAGTAAGGAAAGAGCATATTGGGAGACAATTTTACTCTTTACCACCATTTACATTTTTCTTATAAGCTTTTTATTAAGAAGTATACTACCTTATTTTACACATTCTGTTTTTAGAGCCCTCTACTATTTAGATTAGGTAACCTCCTTAAATATATTTCATATAAAACAAAAATTTTTATATTCCAAGATTTAATCTAGTTTTACATAGAATACTTTCACATTCATCTCCTAAAATGGGAAACTCCAATATGCTTACCTTTCATATTTTAGTTTTTATTTTAAAAGAAACCTGAAAGTAATATGCTTATTCTGCCCAAAAACAATTTTTTCAACTGATTTCCCCATTTTTACCTGTCCTGTTGATATGTTTTTCAGCATCAAGTACCAAAGAATATGGGACCTGAAAAACTTACTTCTACTTTTTTATTTTCAAAAGGCATAACTGAATTTGTCAATACGGTGTTGACAAATCATTTTAGTTTCCTATCATTGGACTTAGCCTGACTGTAGATTACCAAAGAGTGTTTGTGTATACAACATTATATATGTACAATAATATATATTTTAAGTCAGAAGCAAACACTTTAGCACTTCAACCTCATTAAATAATTAATGTTTTCAATAACAGTAAAATCAGAGCTAATTACCCAATATCTCTGCACAGTGAATCCTGCATTCTTATTGTGGGAATCAAGGTCATTGTTTGCATTTGCTTATTCCACAGGCACTAATGATTATTTTATACAGCATTCAGCTTCTGTCAGACCAGAAACAGGTTACAAGAAACAAAACACTGCTGGAAACACTTTTTCCAAGCATTGAAGTTCAGTTAAAATCATGTTTTTCTCTTCTTATTTTTTTATCAAATGGTGTATTTTATTATTGGGATTTTTAAAATAAATTTATTTATTTGTTTTTATTTTTGGTTGTGTTGGGTCTTCGATGCTGTGCGCGGGCTTTCTTTAGTTGCGGCGAGCAGGTGATACTCTTTGTTGCGGGGCACGGACTTCTCGTTGCGGTGGCTTCTCTTGTTGCGGAGCACGGGCTTTAGGCACGAGGGGTTCAGTAGTTGTGGCACGTGGGCCCAGTGGTTGTGGCGCACGGGCTTAGTTGCTCTGCGGCATGCGGGATCTTCCTCGGCCAGGGACTGAACCCATATTCCCTGCATTGGTAGGCAGATTCTTAACCACTGCACCACCAGGGAAGTCCATATTACTGTTGATATTAATAAGAAGAAATAACTTGACACCTACTGTGGCTGCAGGAATCAAGATGCTTCTTCCAATATCCTCATTCTCCCAAGACACGGGGACACTTAAATGACTTTCTTCATCATGTCTTGGGCCAAGGCTACATTTCTCTGCACAAGATTTACTTCTGATCCAAAATGGAAGCACTTGGCTAGCTGTTCTTTCTTTTCAATTGCTTCCTTGGAAGTGACATGGATTCCAGTGATGAAGCTGCCAACCTTGCTTTCATATCTTCTGCTTGTGTCCGGGATCAGTTCCTTCAGCAAGCTCTGAACCTGCACGACCTCCAGCTCGCCCTCCTCCACCTCCATAGGCTCCGGCTCGCCACGGTACAAACCCGATTCCGCTTCAGGCAACAGGGGTCCCCAAGGCTGGGACCTCCGCCTTCACCCAAAATCATGTTTTTCAAAATCACAAGTCTGTTGTTACAGTTGAGCAGATACTAGTATTGCACAGAATCAATTTAATGGACTTACAAAGCAATGTTAATGACCAGTTTTCTTCAAGAACAAAAATTGATCTTCTTAAAACACAAACAAACACCAGTGACTTCCTAACAGAATTAATAAAATGATTTTTGGTGTATCATTACAACTCTCATGTTTCAATTAATTCAAGTGTTGTTTTGTTACTGTTGTTTTCACTGCAAACACAGGAGAAAAACAGTAACATGCAAACATTGTGCTATTTTCACAAAAGAAAAAGCAGGGACTAGGTCTATACAAAATGACTTCTTATTATTGATTTTTGTAACAATGAGAAATTTTACAAGCCCTTATATTATAAAGTTTCAAAATAAAGTATTTCCCAATGTCTTTGTTAGCTTTAAATACATAAATTCTACACACTACTTTGCTTTGCCTTAGATATTGTTATATAACATATGAAAAAATCTATTCTAATATTTAAAATAGATTAGGAAATTACTTTTAAATGTTTTAAATATTAAATTTAAAATTTTATTAAGACTTTATTTTTTAGAGCATTTTTAGGTCACAGCAAAATTGAAGGGAATGTCCAGAGATTACCCATATATTTCTGCCTCAACATGTGTAGCCTGCCTATTATCAACATCACTCACTGGAATTGTACATTTGTTACCAAGGATGAACCTACACCATACATCATAATCACCCAAAGTCCATATATCGTTTACCTTAGGATCACTTTTGGTGTTGTTCATTGCATGTGTTTGGACAAATGTATAATGACATGTATCCATCATTACAGTATCATACAGAGTATAGTATTTTCACTACCTTAGAAATCTTCTGTGTTCCACCTATTTATCCTTCCCATGCCCCAAAACCCTGACAACCAGTGATCTTTTTATTCTTTCCATAGTTTTGCCTTTTCCAGAATGTCATGTAGTTGGAATCATACAGTATGTAGCCTCTTCAGATTGGCTTCTTCCATTTAATAATATGCAATTAAGATTCCTCCATGTCTCCTCATGGCTTCATAACTCATTTTGTTTTAGCACAGAATAACATTTCATAGTATGAATGTACTCCTGTGTACTTATCCATTCACCCACTGAAGGCCATCATGGTTGCTCCAACTTTTGGTAATTATGAATAAAACTGCCAGTAAACATCCAGGTGCAGGGTTTAATGTGGACATAAATTTTCAACAAACCATACATTTTAAACCAACTTGACAAAATAATTTTTCACCAAAATAAATAATTATTTTATTATTAATTAGTTTGTATAATTGTCTTAGTGTTGTGTCAGGAAGGGCCAAGGGAAAATATAGAAGGAAATGTAGAAATGATGAAATCATCATTCCTTACAGAATGTATGAGACTACTTGCTTATTTCAAAGAATAAGTAACATCCTAGAACTCATTTACCATTTATATGAGCTAGTCATCTCCTATTAACCGAATTTTATTTGTTCTCCTCTCTGTTTTAAAAGCCCCTAAAGGCACATTATACACAAGTATATGTTTAGGTGATTATCATGGTGATTAACAACAAAGAGAAGAAAAGCTTCTTCTAGAGATCATAATCCTAAATAACCCTGTAGTTTTCCTGGTTTTGTAAATAATCCCTAAAATTTGGCAGTTTAAAACAACACACGTGTTATCTTACTCTTTCTGAGGGTCTGAAATCCAGGCATAGCTTATCTGATTCTTCTGCTTAGTGTTTCACAAGGCTGCAGAGCATCAGCCAGGGCTGGGTTCTCCTCCAGAGGCTGGATTAGGGAGCCCACAATTCCATTTCTGAATAAATATCCAAAGGGAATGAAAACAGGCTAATGAAGAGATCTATGTACTCCCATGTATATTGCAGCTTTAAGCTCTATTCACAATAACTAAGACGTGGAAACAACCTAAGTGCTCATCAATGGATGAATACAGAAAGACAATGTAGTGTATATATACAATGGAATATTACTCAGCTGTGAGAAAGAAGGAAATCTTGCCATTTGTGATAACATGAAAGGGCCTTAAGGATATTATGTTGAGTGTGACGTCAGACAGAAATACAAATACTTACTGCTATCATTTATATGTGGAATCTAAAAAGCCAAACTCATAAAGACAGAAAGTAAAATAGTGGTTACAAGGGGTTGGGTGGTAGGAGAGATGTTGTTTAAGGTTACAAACTTGAAAGGAGTAGTAAATAAGTCCTAGAGAACTGATGTTCAGTATAGTGAATATAGACAACAATATTATATTATAACCATCAAACTTGCTAAAAGACTAAATCTTAATCATTCCAACGACAAAAAATAAATGATAATTATGTGATCTGTTGGAAGTGCTAAATATAGCTACAAAGGCAATCATATTACAATATAAAAATGTACCAAATCAACATCTTGTGCACTTTAAATTTACACAATGTTATGTCTCAAATATATTTCAGTAGAGGCTGGACTAGGGAACGATACACTTCCCTGCTCATGTGGTCATCAGCTTTATTCAGTTCCTTGTATCTAAAGTATTTCTGGCAGCTTCTTCTTAAAAGGCAGATATGAAAGAGACAACCTCTAGATTGAGTCTGATAGCAAGGCAGAGTCTTACATAATATAATGTAATAATGGGAATGAAGTCTTGTACCCCTGTGATATTTCACATTTAGAAGCAAGCCATAGGCCCTGGCCACACTCAAGGAAATAACAATACAGGTGGGTGAACACCAGCAGGTGGGGATCATGGGAACCCCCTCTTAAATTGCCTCTCATTCATAGCCTAACTTAACCAAGCACTGGTAGAAAGTGAACAAAACATACAGAGAGAGAGGCTGGCATTGAGGTTCCACCTTGTAGAATAACATATAGACAGTTGCTTACTTTGAAAGTCTGGGGCTTCCCTGGTGGCACAGTGGTTGAGAGTCCGACTGCTGATGCAGGGGTCACGGGTTCGTTCCCCGGTCCGGGAAGATCCCACGTGCCGTGGAGCAGCTGGGCCCATGAGCCATGGCCGCTGAGCCTGCGCGTCCGGAGCCTGTGTGCCACAACGGGAGAGGCCACAACAGTGAGAGGCCCGCATACTGCAAAAAAAAAAAAGTCTGAACTTTATTATTCGTTGACATAGAATGGAAGAAAAATCACATGATGAACAAAAGGCTATCTTTTGATGAACAATCATAAAAATGCAGGTAAAAATAAATAAGATTTTGTTCAAAAAGACCAAACTTCAAACACAAAATCAATCTCTCACATGTGTGGAAGACATCAAAAGGTAAAATTAAATATTATAAGTTATTCAGGGTTTTCATTACTAACTAGTCTTTAAACATACCTAACCAATTTAGCTTTTTAATTCATATGCTACTTCCTTTTATTTTTTTTAAAAAGTATGACATATGGATTATCCATGCAACTAGATATGAAAATAAATTTTAATAAAGAACCTGGACAATGGCAGAAAATATTTCAGAATAATAAATTTTAATAAAGAACTAGGACAATGGCACAAAAATTTTCAGAATAATAAATTTTAAACAACCCCTTTCATAATTCTAAAGTTGTATTCCGGTAATGCCTTTCTTTAAGTTTCAAATAGAATTATTGCTTTTATCCAGATAAACAAATTAAGTTTTCCATTTTTAATTCAAAGGTCACAGCATGTGTTATATCTAAATTCATTACTGAATGAAAAATCCACTTGGCTAAGATCATCTGTTTCATCTCCTAACTTTATTAACTTAGAAATATTTTTAAATGATAAAATGTAAATCCCCTATTTAAAAACGAACACACAAAGCTTGTTTTCTATTAACTGCCCTGTTCTATTGCTTCTAAAAAAGTAATATTTTAAAAAATAAAATAAGGAAATATTAGTTTGGAAAAAAAGATATTTAGATTATCCCATTCTTATAAACTCATGAAGATAATCAATAAAGATAACACACAGGAAATTTCTTGAGTGGCCCAATTCTGTTTAAAAGGCTAGACTTGGTTTCCAGTACCTGGTTTCACTCATATGGCCTATTTAAGCTGTCCCTCAATACATTTTGTCTTCTTTTCTACTTTTTCCTTCTTCTTCTCTTTCTTTTTTTCTTTCTTCTTTTTTATTCAAGGAGTCTTATTGCTCCCAACACAGACTGCTTAGATTCTTTTCAGTGCTTTTCTTAGTTTGTTTCTAATATCCTCTTACCACCTAATGTTGCTCTTTTACTAATCAGCTCCAGGCTATGTCTTACATTGATCAGTGGTTTCGAAGATGTTACCACTTAACCAGAAAGGAAACCATAGTTCTGGGTAAACAATTTCCCATATAAAGGCAATGAGGGGAAGTTCAACATGAGAACTTCGTGGAAGGAAAAAGAATAATTCATGGGGAAGTTCACTGCTTAAGTCCTTAAGTAGTTGCTATATCTGTTTATCAATATATTAAAAATATAAAATGTCACATTAACAGTTCTGATTATGTGCTTTTATGGATGCAATGAAAGGTAACAAATTGGAACCAATAATCCATCATACAAACAAAGAGTAAATAATCCATCCTACAAAAGTTCTGGTTGAGTGATGTGATCGGCTTCAATCTGGCCAAGCCAAATGGAGGGAAAATGGATATTTGATTAGTATTAAGAACACATCATATCACAAGGCAAAACTTTAAAGAGGATGAACTGGTGAATATAACTTAGTAAAGGACAGATCAATTTCTCCTAACATACTCTATAAAGCTAATTCTTGAGACTCATATGTTTGGAATGTTGGAGGGATGTAGCTCTGTATTCAGACCAGAAGCAGAGTCCTCTGCCCCATACAGCAATGAAGTTGCAGGGATTCAATAAGATCTTAACTCTGGAGCTGCCAGGTGCAGGCCCAGACGATTATGTTCTTATTGACTTGCCTAAAGAAAAAGGAAAGTAAAAATGTTTCCTCAAAGATGCACAGCATCTTTCAATGTCTATTAAGGAAAGTCTGATTTCGTAGTGCCTGAGTCATTAGTATAGCAATCTCTTTCTCCCTTCAAAGGAGATAATAAGAGAGTAGAAAAAGAGTTATTTGCCCTCCTCCCCATTGCTCCCGAGTTAGGAAAACGACAAAACTTTAAGCAGCAGTAACTTCTCCTTGGCCAGAGGTTGAACCATGAAGTAAAGGCAGAGAGTATTTCTTTCCCTAAAATAGGCAACAATATTTGCCACCATTCTGGTCCAAATGAACAAGAGCAATGCATCTTGGCATTACATTTTAAGACACAAATCATCTAAACTTGAAATTACATATTTAGAAGTGGATGACTCAAAAATAAAAGAAGTCTGGCACTTTAAGCTCTCTTTGCTTTTCAGCCTTTTTATTGGACACAGCTCCCATCATGCCCCCATGTTAACATTACATCACATTGCAAAAAAATAATTTGTATGTTGATGGCTTTCATGATATCCTTGTATGTACTCAGCATGTGTCGGTGGATACACGGTTTAGATAAACATTTAGAAATCCATATATTGAATAATATGCACCTGTAAACTGTGTGTGTTTTGTTGTATTATTTATGTATTTATTTATCTGTTCATTATTTTGCCTCATGGTGCTGGACATACAAGATTCTTACCTTTATTTTCACTTCTACCATGTATTAGCTAAGATAAACTCAGTGACAGATCCACTAATCCAACAGCTCTGAACTATACTAAAATTCAGTTTACTCAAACAGGTACTGCAAATTTTCTCCACAAATGCTTCCAATAAATTTATTGAGGTGACCCTTGATTATTACTCTAATCACTTTTATAAACCTAAACTTTGATGTAACATAGTTTATAACTGCTGTTTCATTTATTTTCACTTTCAGCACATGGTTACACTTCTGATGAGAAATTTTACAGAGAATCCCAGAACACCAAAAAGAGTCTAAATACATGTTTTAAGTTCCCTTAATTATCAGTTTTAAGAACAAATGTACATTCCTTAAAGAAAATTGCATTTTAAGTTTTTTAAATTGTCGTCAATACTTCAATTCATCTAAGAACATAAGAGAAAGTTTATGAGATAATTTTCTCTTAATATTTTTGACTAAAAAAGTTATTAAATCCAAAAAAAAAAAAAAAAGTTATTAAAAACATTTTGTGTGTGTTTTCTTTCCCTCAGAGGGCAAATAAAAATGTGCTGATTACCCAGATGTATACATTTTTCCTTGAGGAAAAAAACATAGTTCAGCGCTTCAAAACTCATTAAATAATTAACTCTTTTCAACAATAGTAAACTCAGAGTAATTACCAATATTTTGCTCAGTGAACCTTGTACCTTACTCTGGGAATCACTTGCTTATTCTACAGGAACTGATGATTATTTTTTATACAGCACTCAGCTTCTGCCCTCAGATTAGAACCCAATTACAAAAGACAATGAGAGAATCATTTTTACTATATACTGTGATTGTACCAACACACACCTAAGCACGCTGATAATTTAAAGGGAGGATTTTTGTTAATCTATTTGCTTTACATTCTGACACTATAATTTTTTTAAGTTCTAGTGCTTCTAGAGCTTATCAGAAATGTTGCTTTAGTTCATAGGTCAGGTAGCCTAAAAAAGGATTTTCTGAAGGAAAAGTTGATTTTATGAGACTACTCTCTTGGATAAATTTTTTATGAGAACAATTATCCTTAGTACAGTTGTTTCTGATTGAAATTGTATATACATAAGAATATCAACTGTATTTTTCTCTTTATGGAAGGTGACTATAAAATATCTGACTATGTTTTCAGTCAGAAGAATTAAAAAAAGATGTTTTGCTGTGTAGAACAACCTGGGAAATATAACAGAAGGATAAAAAGAAATCAGATATAAACAATTACATGCCTAAAATGACACTGTCCTATTTGTAAGGAGAAATTAGTTTAAGACTTGACAGAAGTTCTTACAATTTGGGTACAGGGATTAACTCCTTTTAAGAAGGTCATTAAAATAGGGTCCAAACTATAAAACTGTTAGAGGAAAACATAGGCAGAACACTCCAGGACATAAATTACAGCAAAATCCTTTTTGACCCACCTCCTAGAGAAATGGATATAAAAACAAAAATAAACAAATGGGACTTAATGAAACTTAAAAGCTTTTTCACAGCAAAGGGAAACATAAACAAGATAAAAAGACAACCCTCAGAATGGGAGAAAATATTTGCAAATGAAGCAACTGACCAAGGATTAATTTCCAAAATTTACAAGCAGCTCATGCAGCTCAATATCAAAAAAAACAAGTAACCCAATCCAAAAATGGGCAGAAAACCTAAATAGACATTTCTCCAAAGAAGATATACAGATTGCCAACAAACACATGAAAGAATGCCCAACATCACTAATCATTAGAGAAATGCAAATCAAAACTACAATGAGGTATCATCTCACACCGGATTTATTTAGAGAGATACACATTCCATAGACAGAATGTAGTCCATCTCAAAAGGCAAGAATGGCCTTGGGAGAAACACACTCCACAGACAGAGTGTGGGCCATCTCAGATGGCGAGAGGCCCTGAAATATGGCGTGGTCAGTTTTTATGGGCTGGGTAATTTCATAGGCTAATGAGTGGGAGGATTGTTGCAATTATTTGGGGGGGGGGCAGGGATTTCCAGGAATTAGGCCACCATCCACTTTTTGGCCTTTTATGGTTAGCCTCTGAACTGTCATGCAGCCTGTGGGTGTGTTATTTAGTATGCTAATGTATTACAATGAGCATATAATGAGGCTCAAGGTCTACTGGAAGTCGAATCTTCTGCCATCTTGGACCTAGTTGGTTCTAACCAGTTTTTGTCATGTCCTATGGGTATGGTACGCCGGCCTCTCACTGTTGTGGCCTCTCCCATTGCGGAGCACAGGCTCTGGACGCGCAGGCTCAGCAGCCATGGCTCACGGGCCCAGCCTCTCCGCGTCATTCTTTTAAAGGTTGTGCCCTGCCCCCTTCCCTCCTGTTTCAAACACACTAATAAAGTGAATGGGAGACAGGTAGAAAAAAATCCACAGTTAGTGAAAAAGTATCAAGCACAATTATTTTCTTCTAATTTTTCCTTTCTAAATCTTTTGATCTGGCCTTCAACTAAGTGATAATTTCCTGTTTGGATAAAGAGCTCCAGTAAAAATAATAAGCAGAACTAAACTTATAATGATATCATTGTGGATGACTAGAAACATTATTATCATTAACTCACACTTAAATATACACATATACACATTGTTCCCCAATCTCTCCTATGAAACCTCTTAAAACTAGATTTTCTAGAAAGTGTAGATATCTAGGTGATGACAGAAAGCATGTCTTAGATTGACATTATCGATTTAGCTCTTTCCTCTTTCTTTTTACTTTTTTTTTTTGCCTGACCTAACAGCTGGATTAGAGGAGTCTGACAGGCATCCCAGGGCGAATGGAATCTTCTGAGCATCACAGGTATATGGGTCAGGTTCCCAGAGGAGAAAATACTGCATTCATAACACAGTTAAAAACATTCTACAGAGAGAGTACTATTAGGAAATCTATTAAATCTCGACAGTGTGGCTGCTGTGCCAAGGTGATTCATATTTGTGTACTCAGAAGACTTTCTTCTTAAATAAACTAGGGAAGTTCTGATTCTCTCTCTCCAATGACTAGAGAGTGCAAGGCTGAAATCTCTCAGCATCTCCAATAGAGTAAAAGCTACATCTGCTAAGCTAGTGCAAGTAATGCTACAAAAGCAAAGAGATCTCAAAAACCAAAGGAAATGAAGACCACACAAAGTTTCTAGGATTATGAAGTAGTCAAACACATACAGAACAATACTTTTAAATAAAAACGGAGCATAAATTTCTAATTAATAAACACAGCTAAAGCTCATTTTGGAAGTTATTAGCTACTAGAAGCAAGGTCTTTTTTTGTTAAAAATGCTAAATTAATATGTGCTAGTAAGCATGATGTAAAAAAGAAAATAATTTTCTCCTTTTATTGCCAAGTTAAGTTTTTTATTTTATAATTAAGAGTATTTTATAACATAATTCAGATAATAAAAGTTCTCTAATTTTCAGTTGGGAAGGAATGGCTAGCAGAAATAACTCATAAAACAGGGCAGAAAAAATACATACAGCTAGGTGATTTTATTTTAGATTCACTTGTTTAAAAAATGAAGAAAAATTTAATTAAGATACAATTTTGTTGGCAGGGTACAATGCCAAAGTACTGGAGTAAAAACTTGTTTGATTTCCAGTTTTTTCATTTCGATCCTGGAAACAGCTTTTTTTCTTCCTGTTTTTGTTAAATGAGGCTACATAGCCATTGCCTATTGTTATTCATAAAGGAAAATATCAGGAATAATTATATTCTATCATAAGGTTAAATTATGCTGCTGTTGTTGTTTTCACCTACTGACTCATGAATTTAAATGATATACATTATCCTCCATTACAAAAGACATGAAACAAGAATTGTTCATGAAGGAGAATTTATTAAATGTTTATTAGAAAAGTCAAGACAGAGAAGACTTTTTAATGAAAACTATTGTGAAAGAGATCATTTTTATTGTCATCTTCATTGTAAACAAAGAAGGAAGATTGCCTAATCTGAAAGACACCTGTCCAAAAACAACCTTCCTGTTAAACAAGTAGCCATTCCCCAGAAGGCAGAGGAACTTGTTTGTCGAAATCCAGGAACTACATCGTGTACGATACTGATATAAAAATTACTGCTGAATACTGTTGTTCCTCCTGTCAGCAAATATCTAATAAATACCCACTACATGAAACACCCTTAGCTTACAGCTTGGGAAGGACAGAGTCAATTGTTTCAAACTCTTCTTTGATCTGAAGGAGTTAATGGCCACACTTGACTAAAAACAATAATTTATAATCCATTATAGCATTCTTTCCACTTTTTCTTGCCCCTAAGTTGACTGGAAAGGCCACAAAAGAACTTATATTGAGTCTTGCCACAATACTGTTTCTGTTTCTTTTAAATGGAAGTCTTCTCCCACGTTCCATAATGGATAGAATGGCCTTCATCTACATATTAAAAAGTGGGCATATTGCCAGTTTAGGAAAGCTCTCTGGGAACTTTTACTCCATTATTGTGGGACTTTGGAAACAGTGCCTAGCTACAGCAGAATGGGTAAGTGTCTTTCCAAGGAAAGAAGAATCAATAAAGACTACAAAAACAGAAAAAGGCAAGTACTGTAGGTTCTTAAATGAAAATTGATTTCCACCATTGACCATGGAACAAGCTCATCAGTAACATCGCATTTAGAGGGAATCTAATTGTTTCTTCTTATGGTAGGGTTTGAACTTGGAAGGCAAGTATAAGAGGGAAATCAATCCTCTGTTATCACAAGTAGCTTAGTCACAGCATACTGATTCAAGAATATACAATTGCTTAAGAGGCCTTTGTAACCACTCAATAGATTGCCTCAGAAATCCAAGCTGCATTCCTCAGAAACATGTAGGTTCAGTTTTTAATTCTTCCTTTTTTCATGTACATACCTAATCACTAGAGACATCCGTAATTCTTTTCAGTCACATAGTAAACTAAACGAAACACAAAAGAAAATGGACTAGTGAAAATTAACTAGTAAAACCATCCAAATTGTGGGCATATTGATGATTCATCTCTGCATGTAAGGGACAACATGTTTTTTTATTTACTTATCACTTGAGAATTATAAGGTTGCAGAACTGACCGTGATACACAAATCCCTGGTTTCACAAAGCTTAAATCGTATTTTACATATGAGTGAGAGAGGAGGTAGATAAATAAGGAAGTAAAAAAATGAATGAAGAAAATAATTTCCAATAGAGGTAAGTGATAAGACCTGACCTTGAAGGAGAGTATCCCAGGCAAAGGGAATAGCAAAAAGTGGAAGTATGATTTCCATGTCATGGACCAAAAGAAGAAAGTCTAGTGTGGTTGATCTGAATAAGCTAGAATAGTATTACAAATTGACATGGGGGGGGGTATGCAGGGGCCTAATCTTGTATGACCATGGAGACCATGGTAAGCAGCTTAGGTCTCACTGAAAGTAAGTTTGGAAACTTTGGAAGGTTTGGGGAGATAAAAGGGAGATGTTATTTAATTTACACTGTTTAAAAATTTATGATGGCTGATACATGAGGAATAAGCTAAAGGAGCATCAGTAATCAGGCCTTTACACTAGTCCAGGGGAGGAATGACTGTGCCTTTGACTATGGTGATAAAAACTTTTGTTAAAAGTCTCTTGTGTTTTCGCTAAAAGCTTTTTTAAATTTAGCTATCTTTGGCTGGGGCAGTTGCATAGAAAATCACTGAATGTGAGTTAGTGAGAAGAAAAGTAGAGAGGGCTGTAAATACATCCTCAAAGAGAAATAAGCCACTGCAGCAAACACTCAAAATAAGTCATCGAGCCTTCCAAAAAATCTTGTAATCCATCTATCAAATACTATGTTGTATTCAAGTTCTTTTAATTACATAAGACCTACTGTCAAGTCTACCTGTTTTCCCTTTCAACCTCCTTCCCTCATCCTTCATTCAGGCATCGTTCATTTGTATTACGATCTTACTGGTAATAGTTTACAGCTATCATTATCATAGCTTCTTTTTGCACAGTAGAAATAGCATTGACTTAAAAGCAGATGGACTCCAGTCCTGATACTTATTGACGGTCATGAATTTAGGAAGTTCTTAACCTTTCCAGATCCTGGTGTCCTAATCTATAAAGTTAGGAGAATAGACCTATCCCATGTTCTGAGTGCTTTAGATATTTAAATTTAATCCACAAAATAATTCTACGAATTAGGTTTTATTACTGTTGTTGTTTTCATTCCACTTTAATGGGTAAGAAAACAGAGCTATACAGATAAGGTAAACAGCTCAGTCAAGGTCAATAGCTAGTAAGTTGCAGAGCCTAAGTATGAACAGTTTTCCTGATTACAGAAACCACATTCTTAAACACTACATTACATCTTTAACGGACTGACATACTTAATAAAAATTTGTTACTCTTGCATTTTTTTCTGCACTTCCTCTCTCATTTCAACTTATAGTAACTTTAAGTCCAGTAATAATTATGTCTATCAGAATTATTCAGTCTTTCACTACCTTTGCCTAAATTGGTATCTTTCCCTCCTAATTTATCATCTTTCCCAGAAGTCCTGAATCAGCTGCCACCCATTATAAAGAAATAAGTGTTTATTTCATTTCTCTCTTTACAACTTCCACAGTCATACAACCGAGCTTGTAATGTTAATGGGATTCCAAATTTCTTGGATGAGGCTCCCAAAAGAAAATAATACGTGTAACATATTTACAGGATTCAGGGAAAATGATAGAATTTTCTGAATTTGATAAAGCAATTGATGTATAGTTATGATTTTCTGAAGTCCCACTTTCAAGTTATAGTAAATAATTTTTGATAAAAGGAGACAAGAGAAAATGTCAAGAATTGCAAAATAATCTGAACAATCACACACCTCAAAAGTTAAAGAAAGTCACTTTCTGTACACTTAATGGTGTTTTACTAGTGACAAACAGGCTAATGAATAATTGAAGTGGACATCAGAAACAAATAGGAGATGGGGCATTGGGATTGAAAAGTACTGGGGATAGCACTGAAGATTTGTTTTCAGTTTCAAAAGTAGTAACGATATCTTCATACAGACCTCATATTTGGTAACATATAACATGTATGTATATGAATAAATACCTTTTTTGTGTCTCCTGGGTCCAAGAAAAGCACCATGATTTGGTTAAACATTTTTCATATATATTTTTCATTTTATTTTGCTTTTACAATAGCCTAGAGAAGCAGGTAATAGTGGGTAGGAGGGGGTTTGTATCATTTGTAGTGATAGTAATAACAGCAGAACTGTTTTGTAGAAGTAGAAATTGAGAAAGGAAATTGCCTCAAGTTCTACAGCTAATAAGGGGTAGAACTGGATCGTAAACTCTCTTACACTCCAAATCTCTGGATTTTCCACTATTAAAAGGTTTTGAACCTAAATTCAATTTTCATTAGAGTATGTAACTATTTCAGAAGGACATTTATATATCTGAAAAGTACGTTCATAGTTTGGGTTATGTATAATATGTACATTCTAAAAAAAAAAAAAATATATGTACATTCTATTTTGGAAACAGAAATGTTTTAGGGCTTCCCTGGTGGCGCAGTGGTTGAGAGTCCGCCTGCTGATGCAGGGGACCCGGGTTCGTGCCCCGGTGCG
>NW_020173388.1:1746641-1828339 GCF_003031525.2 Neophocaena asiaeorientalis asiaeorientalis
AAACAGAAATGTTTTAAATAGAATGTTGTGCTTTAAATACCTAAGTGGGTTAAAAGTTACTGAGAATAATAAGCTTAAAAAGGAAATATAGTGAAATAAAATCCCTTTAATGTGTTTAATTGCAATTATATTTAATTGATTGCATGACATTAAATATTATCCTCATTTTATTTGAGTAAGGAAACAGATTTATTGAGTCCATGGAAGAGCTCTCAACAAAGTTAACAAAATCCATTAGTTACTCTAGTTTTATCTCAGCCACTGTTAACATAAATATCCCTATAAAATGAAAACTGTGTTAATCTCCAAGTGTGTGTACTATTTTGCATTGTATATATATAATATATATTATGTATAGAACATATATTTTATATATATAATCCTGATAAACTTAAAGGTTCACCAAAAATTTATCACTCAAACAAGAATGGAAGAACATTTATTGAATAAGCACAATGTCAAAGAAGTGCTAATTGTTTTCACCTGTGTTATCTCATTTAATCCTGACAAATCCCCTTCAAGCTATGATTGAAACAATTTGGCAGAGGAGTATACTGTAATTGAGGAAGATTAAATAACTTGTTCAAGTCATGCCACTAGTAATTTTCAGTTTATATTTGGTCATACTAGTATTTTTTTGAGACCACTTAACCCACAGCAGTAGCTGAAAAGTGTTTTTTTTTTTTAAAGAAAGAAAAAGATAAAGAAAAAAATTCATTAACACCAACCACATATTCATTAACGCGAATGGTTGAATATTTATTACTCAGGAGAATTCACTGCTACCATGGAGGCAACTCATATAACTACCAAATAGTAACAACAAGGCAATGACTTTTGGGCTCAACAAGCCTAATCTTAATAATTCTTTGACATTCTGAAGAGGCAACAGATCCACATCTCATTACTTTGTCACCTTGTTCCGTTTTGTGTTCTTGTGATACTAACTTGGCACTATTTCTTCATTTTCTATCAGGCTGTAGTAGTATATATTACAAGCTTTTACTACATTTCCATTTTAAGTACTTACAACTTCTCAAGACAAATACTTGAGCACTGCAGAAATGAGATAAGAATTGCTTGCTAGCACAATCTTGGAATACTCTTGAACTGATGTTATAAATCAGATATTCAGTGTTTCTGAATCTATCATTTATAGTAGAATTCAATATAAGAGAAATAACAAAGAACTTTTTCACCACTGATAGCAATCCTAATCCTTGTAAAATTAATGAAAGGTACATATTCACTTCAGGTAACAGAGCTAAGCAGACAAAAAATTCAAACTTTTATAAGTAAACTTTTAGAAAGTTCATTGCAATTACAGAAGGGTTCCAGGGACAAGAAGGTCATCGAGATTTTTGACCATTTATTATTTTAACAATAAGTCACCAAAAGTAACTGGTCCAAGTGAAAAAGCCTTAAACCACAGTTTCTACAGAGCACTGAATTAGAAATAAAGGAGAGGAAATTCTGTATCTAAAATATGATTTTTAAATCTTAAACAATTTTATACAACTTAGTAATAGCTTCCCCAATGCAATTTACATTATGAAGTTACTTTTAGTTGGGCATTATGATCCCTATTATATTGACCAAAGTTCTAGTAAATTTGACTATAAAGCAAAATTTTAAGTGATTTTCATATAACTCTCATTTGCAATTGGATTTGACTTCTGTATTAAAAATCTTTTGGCAATTAAAAACTTTAATAGCTAAGTTCTTGTTATATCACTAACAGGTTATAATCAGTTGATTTAAACACTTGTAACAATGAACCCCATATCTTGGGATATGCAGTGTGGACTTACATTACAAATAGTACTTGTGACTAATACCGGTCATCATAGGAGCATTTGTTTCTGATTCTAAAGATGGCAAAGTCCAGGGAGGAAAATATGGATCTATATCAGGCAATCTACCATCAAAATGAAGAAAAAATTGTAGCCAATTTCTGCATTTTAGAAGCACAAGGTTTTTTGCTCCAAGTCACACTAATGATGTTCTTGGTCTCTGGGATCTAAATGTCAGATTCTTTGAAAAAAGAAGCAATATAGAAACATGCAAATCTATAGCTGGCAAATCAGCAGGGAAACCACAGCTTTCCAGGATCTGTAATAAATGTGAGTCTGGGATGAAATTGTAGTATTTAAAATGTCTAATGTGGAAGATGCTTTGTTAAAGCCGGCGATTCTGATTATACAGCAAATAGGGTATGTAGTTTCAACATAATTTTAAAGTGATCCACCTATGATAAAACAGGACCATAGGCAGAAACTAGAGATATAAGATTCTATCCTTGGAACTAGCCAGAACCGAAACAGAAGCAACATCTATAGTTAAGCACAATTAAAGAAAAGTTTGGTCAGTGTCATGATCCCAGCTTCTGAGAGCTGCCATGCCCCCTGCCAGAATCCCAAGAATGGGCAGTGCAGCCAAATACATATACTTTGACTAGAATATCACCCCCAAATCCCTATTTATTCTCCTTAACTGGTGATGTGTGTTGAAGAATGCAAGCCAAGTGCCATTGTTAAACTGGGTCCACCTTGATTTCCACACGGTCTTCTATGTAAATCTTGCCTTTAAACAGGAGACATCTCTAAGACCCAAACAGAGAAATCAGAGTATTTCCTCACGCGTGAAATGGAGCCATTAATAAAACCTTAACCCCTACTGAGGTTATTTCTTTTGTGTCCTTGAGAACTTTATTTTGCCTTTTACTCACAGGAGAAATATCTTTTACAAGTGCCTTGAATGGTACATGTTGAGAAGGGAAAAATCTATTACCTCTTCTCAGGGCAAAGTTTCTTAATCTGAAGGTGAGCTTCAAGCAGGATACATCGCACTGAAACTATATACAAAATATTCTGTTTTATAGGTATGTGCTTTTACTTCTGGGAATCAAATTTAAAGAGTTTGTCACTCTGAAAAGATTAAAAGCTTCTGCCTTAGAGGTCAATTGCCATATAAAGTAAGAAATAAATTTCTATATGGAGACTGTAGTTATATAGAGAAACAATATCTGAAATACCTTTAAGTTTTTTATTTTCATTTAACTTATTCCCATCAAAATGTTTTCTCACACGGTATTTTACAGAATAGTAATATGTACATTGCAAAATTATGTGAGCCTCTATTAAAAAGTTCTACCATGAAATTGTGGAGATCCCACTTTTACCACACACACACACACCACACACACACACCCATACCCATGTACACTTTTTTCCCTTAGTTTATTTATCGGGTTGTCTAATTCTGCTATTGTCCTAAACTGAATTCTGTGTCAACTCTTAGTAACATGGTAATTGAGTAACTCCAGAGCCATTGAAGAGGTGGGAAGTCACAGTGTTATTCAGGTCTGGCCAGGCTGGGACACGGGACTCAATCTACTAAGGTGCTGAGACTCTTATCTAATCTTTTTAGAGAGGAATGCCCAGCTGCATATGCGGAAAAACTTATGTTCTTACGTCCTTTTTCTGGCAAAATTAGACAACAAAACTTACTCTAGTCCTTCTGAAAACATTATTTGGGGACTCCATAAAGTTCTGAACCTGAATTAAAAAAATTCAGATGCTGAATGATGTTACATACAATTCTTTCCAAGAGAAATATACATGATCTAGACAGTGGTCCAGAGGCTGGTTTCAGAGTCTATGGCAGCTATACATATTATAAATATATACATAATTTGGGGATAATATACATTTTGGCTTAGCACAATGATGAGGAGATACAATGAAAAATGAGATGTCATAAGGTCTTTGGCTCAGACTGAGGATGAGGCACCAACCTGGAGACCCCTGACTCAACCTTATAATAAAGCAGTCACTGTGGCTCATCACTGAGGAGAAGAACCAAAAACAAGACATGACTGCCAGGATAAGAATTCTAAAGGATGAGAAAAGCACCAAGAAGCAGAATGTGAGATAGATCATAATGTGGATCTCAGGCAATGAGGTGTAGTTGATACCAGGATGTCTGTGGCTTATCCTATGCTGTGTCCTGACCAGTCATAGGCTCACAGGAATAAAGGTACTGGGCTGAGT
Source organism: Neophocaena asiaeorientalis asiaeorientalis (assembly GCF_003031525.2). NCBI lineage: Eukaryota > Metazoa > Chordata > Mammalia > Artiodactyla > Phocoenidae > Neophocaena > Neophocaena asiaeorientalis. The sequence continues at coordinate 1,750,694 of NW_020173388.1, forward strand.
CAGGTATTATCAATGTTCAATAAATTCAGATGACTAGATCACATATTGTTGATAGTATCACCATATATCGTGAATAGCCTCCAGCAGGCTATTCAAAGTATGTGCTTTATCTCATTGACTTCAAGAATTCTGTGAGCCCCAAATTCTCTGTGTCAATTTTAACATAAAGAACCTCTATCCACACATTTAGGAAGTTATATATTCCAGCGGATCTTAAATTTTTTAATATAATAACCCATGTAAAAGCAAGCATTCAGGAATAAAGATGCTTATATATGATGAGCCTTTTCCCTGTGACAACTGAGATTAATTTACTTATTAAGAACAGTTAATGAACAAATATTTGGCAAACATGAATTAATTCACGCTCAGCTCTGCATCATCTCAAAGTCTAATTCTTGAGCCAAGCCTAAAGTCTAATTCTTGAGCCAAGCCTACTAAACATTCAAAGTAATAATATGTTTTTTAAAGCTATTTCAGAGTCATGAGGAAATATATACTGAGTGCCTGAGAGGTAAACTGTGCTATATATCATATCCTAAATATGCCAAGCCCGAGTGATTTTAATTTGTTCACTTAGTAAGCTCTTCGGAATTTCAAATGTATTTTAAACAAGCTGGTGATTGAGAATATACATTTTATTAGTGTGATTAAATATGACGCTTTCACCTATTGCAGTTTCAGCCAGTCCTAGCTTCATGACTCATACGTAAGAAATGCAATAATTGAAAATACATATAATGTGCCCTGAACAATTTTTTCTGTATCTCATTGAAATTCTGTCACAATTTATCATTATTTAAATATCATATTGTAGTGGTAGTCTATGAGATGTCTTCAAATAAAAATAAAAATGGGTTTAACAGCATGTATTCATCTTTGGGGAACTCCATATGTCTTTGATTCAAGAAAGAAATGCATAAATTTATGGAATGGACTAAAAATTCCATAATTTAAATCACTGGTTACATCATGTGGAAATAAAGTCTAAAGTTATTAAGCTGCTCACAAATCATAGGTATATATTTTACATGGTCTGTCAATATGTTGGTAGGAAAATCTTTACATGGGGAGGAACTGAAGATGCAGAAATTAAAAGAAGGCCAAACATTGTTTGCTACTCTGCAAGTACCTCTGAAATTATGAAAGACATATTGCTTTAAATCTCACTTTAAAAAAGCAGTTATCCACATCTAACCCACATTCTGAAAGCTATCAGAATTTCTCAGAATAATCTGGATTCTAGTGCCATACAGTACACATCTTTCACTGACAAAATAAACTTTGGAATAGCAAAATCTGATTTTATTCATTAGTTAAATTTTCTAGCACTAATTATTCACATAACATTTAATAGTAGAAAAAGAATAATTTATTTCTGTTATAGCAAGTGAGATTATCTTACACGTAATTAAAAAATGAATAAGTAATAAAAGAAAAGAAAGAATGAAAGAGAGCAATCAAACCAAAAAACAAATCCACCAGTGATAACAAGTGCTAAAAACTATATTAAAAAGAAAAAAAAAAAGGACAGTCAGAACCCTAGGCCAAAAGGGAAAAGCAAAGCTATACAGGCAAAATCACACAAAAAGCATACACATACACAGTCACAAAAAGAGAAAAAGGATAAAAAAAATATATATATATAAAATAAAAAAGGAAGTGAGCAACAAAATCAATATACAAATCTACCAATGATAATAAGCTCTAAATACTAAACTAAGATAAACATAAAGCCAGAAACTAATTAGATGCAGAAAGCAAACCCTAAGTCTACAGTTGCTCCCAAAGTCCACCACCTCAATTTTGGGATGATTCATTGTCTATTCAGGTATTCCACAGGTGCAGGGTACATCAAGTTGATTGTGGAGATTTCAACCACTGCTCCTGAAGCTGCTGGGAGAGATTTCTCTTTCTCTTCTTTGTTCACACAGCTCCTGGGGTTCAGCTTTGGATTTGGCCCCGCCTCTGCGTGTAGGTCGCCTGCGGGAATCTGTTCCCCTCCCAGACAGGACAGGGTTAAAGGAGTGGCTGATTAGGGGGCTCTGGCTCACTCAGGCCAGGGAGAGGAAGGGATACGGAATGCAGGGCAAGTCTGCAGTGGCAGAGGCCAGTGTGGCATTGCAACACCCTGAGGCGTGCCTTGTGTTCTCCCAGGGAAGTTGTACCTTGATCACGGAACCCTGGCAGTGGCGGGTTGCACAGGCTCCTGGGAGGGGAGGTGTGGATAGTGACCTGTGCTTGCACACAGGCTTCTTGGTGGCTATAGCAGCAGCCTTAGCGTTTCATGCCCATCTCTGGGGTCTGCGCTGATAACCATGGCTCATGCCCATCTCTGGAGCTCGTTTAGGCGGTGCTCTGAATTCCCTCTTTTCACGCACCCCGAAACAATGGTCTCTTAGGCAGGTCTAGAGTTTTTCCCAGACTCTCTCTTGGCTAGCTGTGGCGCACTAGCCCCCTTCAGGCTGTGTTCACGCAGCCAACCCCAGTCCTCTCCCTGGGATCTGAACTCCGAAGCCAGAGCCTTAGCTCCCAGCCCCCACCCGCCCTGGCGGGTGAACAGACAAGCCTGTCGGGCTGGTGAGTGCTGGTCAGCACCAATCCCCTGTGCAGAATCTCTCCGCTTTGCCCTCTGCACCCCTGTTGCTGTGCTCTCCTCCGTGGCTCTGGAGCTTCCCCCCTGCCCACTCCTCGTCTCCATCAGTGAAGGGGCTTCCTAGTGTGTGGAAACTTTTCCTCCTTCACAGCTCCCTCCCTGAGGTGCAGGTTCTGTCCCTATTCTTTTGTCTCTGTTTTTCCTTTTTTCTTTTGCCCTACCCAGGTAGGGGATTTTCTTGCCTTTTGGGAAGTCTGAGGTCTTCTGCCAGTGTTCAGTAAGAGTTCTTAGGCCTTGTGTTCCACATGTAGATATAGTTTTGATGTATTTGTGGGAAGGAAGGTGATCTCCACGTCTTACTCCTCTGCCATCTTGAAAGTGCCCCCCAGAATTTTTTAACATGCAGAAATTTTAAGAAAAATGAAAGTCATCACATCTGAAATGCATTACCAATTTCTCATAATATATCTTGTATTCTATAATGAACTATACAATGTACTGTAACTTAATAAAAGAACATTTTGACTTAAGCATTGATCTAAATGTCTAAAATTTCGCTTTGCAGAAGAATAGGATTACTGATAAAGTGTGAAATTTTAAAGGCAAAAGAAAGTAACTTCTTAATGAGATCCAATCTAATAAAATTATGCCAATTGCAGAGAAAAAACATTGTCTATATCTAGCATAAATGCCTGAGTGAATGTGATGTGCAGTTTCAGCAATACATATTGCTCCATTTACAAGATTGTATATGGATGAACTGCCATTTTCTCTCTTTTACCTATTCTTACAATGACAAATCCTTTTTTTTTACTGACAAAGGGTACTTCCTCCACTCTTGATCAGATCATCCCTTATCTCATTCTCAAAGTCTTCTTTTCTGTTAATCCTGCTTCTCCGAACTATTATTATCATACTGCCACCAAACTTTCCATAGATTATCCACAGCAGCTTTAAACTATGATCTACTATCCCAGACTAATTTCTTGTTTGAAAAACTGTTTGGGGTTGGATTAGGAAGGGAGGGGGAGCATCACTTATATTACTGTGTAACTGAAAGTGGGGTCTGTCTGCTCACTGCTCAAAAGCCAAAAAAGAGGCAAGTTGGTGGAAAGGACAGTTTGCTTTATTTTGGATGCTGGCAACCTGTCCAAAGGCCAACTGGTCCACACCCCACCCCCAACAATCAGAGGGCAAGAGCTTTTACAGTTGGAGGGAGGGGGCTACATGCAGAAACAGCACAATCAGCTCTGTCAGTCATCTTGAAAGTGGTCATTGGTGGTCTGACCGGTGTCATCTTCATTGTTTTAGGTAAAATTAATCTTCAGTTCCAGAGTCGCTTTGTTCCCATTTCCTTGAGGCCAGTTCTCAGAATTGTGGCAGCGTATGTCATGGCTACAGGCTGGGCATCATGTAGTTAACTTCTTCCACCTGGTGGGGGTTTCAGTGTCTACAAGACAGCTCGCAGGATATGGCTCAGAATATTATCTATAGTTCTTAGGAAGGGACTAAAGGTCCTTGACTTTGCTTAATGACTAAACTGTTATTATTTAGTCTTGTTGGACTGTTTTCCTTTGTTTCTGCATTTTCTCACTTCTCTGTTTATTCTTTGGCTAAGGTTTTTCCACAGACAAAAGGCAGGTGGAGGACACGGGCAGGGCAGTCCATGGGGTCCTGCTCCATTTCAACTGTTCCTTGTTTTCCTCTTATTTCTCTGAATTTGCCTTGCTATTTGTTGTTTACTCCTCTTTCTGCATGTAGCCTCCACATATCTGGGTTCCCCTGGGTACCAACGTGAGTTCACTCCTTTTTTCTCTGAACATTCTAACCCATGATATCATGTTTCCCTGGGTTTAGAGATCACCTCTCTGCTGTTTCCCTAATTAATTTATCCATCCCAGAGTCCTCATCTTGATTTTTTCTTTGCATGTCCCCATGATTTCTCCAAAACAAGCAATCTATCAGCCATCCTGTTGATTTTATATACAAAATACATGTTCCACTCATCCTCTGTTACTCACCTTACATTCATAAATTTAGTTCACACCACTATGATCTTTTGCCTAGACCCTACTGGTAGCATCCAAACTTCTTTCCCCACATCTATTCATTTTACTCCCTTTTTTTTATTCATCTGCAAAAGCAAACTTAAAATATAAATTTCATCATATTTTTTTGCAGGTTAAGTGTTTCAGTAACTTCCCATTATAGTTAGAATCAAACCATATCACTTACTCTGGTCTGAAAGTTTCTGCATATTTCATTCCTCTGTATCTTTCCAACTGTGCTTTAGGCACTCTAATGACTTTGGGTTCTTGGAATAAGCCAAGTTCTTTCAGCCTCAGGACATTTGCAAATGGTGTATACCGTGCCTGGAATGTTCTTCATTCCATCTTCAAATAGCAAGCATCTTCTAATTCATTTTTTGTTACACCTTAAGTTTTAGCTCCTTGAAGTTTGTCATGACCACTTTCTCTAAAATAGCAATCCTTTCACCCTGTTGATATTCTCTATTGAGATCCTTGTTTTTGGATATATATATATATCCCCCACTAGACTGGAAGCTTCATTTTGCCGGATACCAGATCTATTTTTGTTGGCTGTAAAAATCCCAGTCCCTAAGATAGAGCAAGCACAATATTTTTAGAGTGCCAGTTATTTTTCACTGAAACAGAAATTAAACCATATATAGAATGTTAGTGTATTAGTGTATCTTGTTATGTATTTACATTACTATTGTTATATTTGTAAATTTTTATGGACTATGTCAAATCAATCAACATTTAATACCTTCTTTGCATATTTCAGCCTATAAAAAATGAAAAAAAAATTCATTTCATTTATTTCATGTGGAAAGAAAAAATATGAAAACTACTATATGATTTTTAGGTATATGGGAAATATGAACTGCCATATTTTATTAATTATATTCTTATGTGTTATAAGTTTTGTTAGGATTTGGTGTACAAATCTCTCGTTCTATTACTTGTTTAGCTAGAAAATGTATATAGTGTTAGTTCTTCCCAAAAGGATATTCAGTACTAGCAAAAAATATTAACTAGGCTATTTTAAGGAGCAAATGAATATTTTTACTCTTTATTTCTAGAGTTATAATTTGGATTTTGGCAAATTGTTGAGTTTCAACAATTGTGTTTTTAATATTCTAATTTCTACATTATCCTAAAAGTGCTGAAGTGATAGATTTTGATGCTCCAGGAAAACTTCAACCTCTTCCAACCTCCCTGAAATACCATTTCATCCTTATCATGTGCATCTAAGTTGAAAACACTTTGATTTGGAATAACAAACACTAAGGAACACTAAAGAAATGACTGTTCATGCTTTAGCTACTTCATATCCTCTATGTTGGGAAACTGTACAATGTATTGTCTATATTTGCAATTGCTCTCCTTCAGTCTTTTCTCAGTTCTGTTAACATCTATATTGGATTGTAATGATGTATAGAGAACTAACAATTTTTAAGGACTAAAAAAATCTTCATAAGTGAAAACAAGACTTCTTTCTTGGAAGTTCGTAAAAACTATTTACAGTTCTGAAACTCTCTTTAAGTAATATAAAAATTGAATACTGTTTGTTTATTCAACAAATATTTATTGAGCAATTATTATGTGCCTATTTTTGTTTTAGGTGTTTAGGGTACAATAGTAGACAAAACAATGATCCCTGTCTTTGTGGATTTATAATCTTGTTGGGGAAGTTTGACAACAAAAAATTAACTTTAGAAATGAATTAGTTACATATTATGTTAAAAGCTAAGTGTTATGAAAAAATTAATGTATACAGCAGGATAAGAGGAATCTGGAGTATTAGGCTTGGAGCAGGGAGGGGGTAGTAATCCACTTTGAGGATAAAGGTGTGCTTTGAACAAATACTTGAAGGAGACAGGGAACTTAACAATGGAAACATCTTTGGAAAGAGAGTTACAGAGGTTAGGGAACAGCCAGGACAAGGCCAAAAGGTAAGAACTTGCCAGGCATATTGGCAGAACAGGAAGGCCTGTGTGCTTGGAATGCGGTAAGTAAGTGAAAGAATCTTAGCAGGTAATTTCAGAGAAAAAGTTGTAACCTAGGTTCTTAAAGATTACTGTGGACTACAGCTTTGACTCTGAGTAAATTTGAGAGCCTTTTCAAACATTTATTCAGAGGAATGACATGATTTGAAAAAGGTTTTAAAAAGATCACTAAGCTGCCTTGTTGAGAATACAGTGGTTGGGGGAAGATCAAATAGAATCGACAGGCCAGTTATAAAGTATCACAATAATCCAGATGAAATAGTGCTGTTGTTTAGAACAGGGAGTTAAGAATAGAAGTGAATAAAAGTGGTCAGGTTCTGAATATATTTTGTAGTTAGAGCCAACTGATTCCAATGGTATTTTCTGATGCTAGAATGTTTTGCATTCTAGAATGAATATTATCAGTGTATCAAGTTTGGTACCAAGGTCTTGGATCTGAATAAGTAGAAGACTAGATTTGCAATAACTGAGTTGGCATGGGAAAGGACGAAGGTGAAGAAGTTTTTGTTTGTTTGTTTTGGCAGTCGGAGTGAATTCATCTCAGTTTTAGACATGTTGAGTTTGAGATGTCCTGTTTGATGTCTAGTTGACACTCTTACAGTTTGGAAACCAATAATTCAAGTTAACAATAATAAACACTTATTTAGTGCTTATAACATGGTAAGCATAGTTTTAGGCTCATTACTTTTCAATGATCACCTATCTATATTGTTCAAAATCTATTTTCATAAGGATGTTCAGGTTGACAATTTCTTATTCAAAGCCATTAAGGCCAGAGGATTTTAGATGTCAGGAATTACCAGATTGTACAAAAAGTAGTATGGTGGAAATGCAATCTATTTTATAATAGCTTTCAGCTGGATCTATGATAACATTCTTTAAGTGACCATATTATTACATCTTCAGGGAAATATATAAATATTCACAGTAAGAAGAATAAATAAAGACTATAATTAGCCTGCTGCCAGTTCAGGTCAGAAATTTCCTCCAAACAAGTTCAAGTCAAATCAGATTTTACTGCCAGTTGAGTCATTTAAAAAATCTTCAGATTTTCAGAATTTATGGGCTTTTATCATTACAAATAAAACCCTGTAGACCTACATCAGCTGTGTAATTTTGGAAATCCTAAAAATAAAACACAAAGCTGATGCTGGCAAAGCACCCTTCCACATGGGTGAATTCTTTCTTGGATTACAGCTCAAAAGTGATCATTTCCGTAGGATATATCCAAGCTTCTTAAATATTTCATTCATTTCTAGTATTTCATGACATATGTACTTTGAATGCATATTTTAAATATTATTTCTAAAACTTTTACTAAAAAATTAAATTGTATTTGATCCAAAGACAGATATTAGTATCTGAATGCCTGTTGTAGACCTTATTACTAGTTAAGAGATATAATGGCTTGTGATGGTTAAGAAAAGATGAATGGGGAATAATGCATAAACCATATGCAAGAACTGCTTACAAATTAAAGTGTTCATTATAAATTATTAGTCTAAGCATTTTTCTATGCCTATAATAATTAAAAATCTCTATGAATAGAATGGTTAAATAAATAACTTTAAGTGTTAAACCAAATAAGGTATATTCTCACTTCAAAAAACACAGGTAATTGTCATAAAATATTAAGTGCCAGAATACTTTTAAATGTTTTCAATAACATTAAATCTCAGTGTTTGTCAAGTATGCTGAATTCCCAAGTAAATCAAAGAATCTATTTTTTAAAAAGTCATTACTTTTTTTTTTTTTTGTCATTACTTTTTATAGTATTTTTAGGTTCACAGCAAAAATGAGAATGTACAGAGCATTCCAATATGCCCCCTGCCCCTACACACGCACAAATTCCCTGTCAACATTGTCACCAAAGTGGTATATTTGTTGCAATCAATGAACCTATATTGTTATATCATTATTATCCAAAGTTCATAGTTTTCATTAGGATTCACTCTTGGTGTCGTACATTCTATAGATTTTGACATATGTATAATGACATGTATCTACCATTATAATATCATTTCAAAATAGTTTCATTGCCTTAGCTTTCCTCTGGATACACTTTTTTACACATTACAATTGTGCTTGAAATGCTGTGTGGCAAAATTTGTATTTTTTTACTTAAGATTCTCCAAAAAGTTTATATGTCATATAAATGACCTTCAGTCGTATTTTTTTTCATCTTTCCAGACACTAAGCCATTATGAATTTAGGAAAAAACAGAAGTGGTCAAAAACTTAAAACAGAAAAATATGGAGAGTATTAGCAGGGCATGACAGCAAGTCATGCATAAGTTCATGCATAAGTCAGATGGTAGAGAAATAACCAAGTCCCTAGGTAACTTCATGCTTGGCACATTTAGAGAGTAGAAAAATGATGGTGTTACTTGAGTAGACTAAGTGGCTAGAGATGGGGTCCAAAACAAGAGAAAGAAGACAAATAATGTTGGGCTTTTATACCAGTAAGAGCTTAGATTTTTTTTCCCCTGAGTATAATGGAACCCACTATAAGTTTGAGTAGGCATATGACAAGTTTTAACTAACACTTTCTAAAATATCCTTAGATAGCATAGAGGAATAGGCAGGAGTGAAAACTGACAGATGAGTTGGGATGCTACTGCAGTAGTTGTGGTAAGAAGTGAAAGTATCTTAGACCACAGTATTTCTCCTTTATTCTGTAATATGGGTAAATGCATTGATTTGTTTTTAGAAGTTAATCTACGTCTTGTGTCTCTAGAAAATAAAACAATTGAGGCATAGTGTATTAGACTATTAAGTATCATTGAATTTGATATGTTATTATCATGTTATATTTTTATATATTATACTATATATTTTATATTAATATATTATATTGTATCAATGAGCATGTGAGATATTATGCCATGGATTTCATTAGTATAATAAATTTTTTTCTCATTTTAGTATTAAGATAATGATGGCCTCATAAAATGAATTAATATAGCACCCCTCTTCCTTTCTGATAAAGTTAATATAGCATTAGTATTATTTCTTTCTTAAAAGTTTAACAGAATCTACACGTATAGCTATCTGGACATAATATTTTCATTGTAAAAGGTTTTATATTATGAATTAAATTTATTTAATTGATGTAGGTCTACTCAAATTGTCTATTCTTGAGTCAGTTTTGGTATTTGTATTAGTTTTCTATTACTGTCATAACAAGTTACCACACATCTAGTGGCATCAAAAACACATTTTTATCTCACAGTTCAGTAGGTCAGAAGTTCAGGTAGATAATGGCTCAATTGGGTCATCTGGGTAATATCTCACACGGGCAAAATCAAGATGTTCTTTTTAGATGCTCTGAGGATGCTTCATTTATTTTAATGCTGTTAACGGGTTTTGTAGTATTGTGTTATAGTAAGAAATATATATTTTGCTCTTTTTCTCTGGCTCATAGACAGGGCATCTAAAACCCTTGTACTTTCCTAAGGGTGCTAAGAGCATCTTGTTTTTTTTTTTTTTTTTTTTTTTTTTTTTTTTTGACCCGGACCGGGGCACGAACCCGTGTCCCCTGCATCGGCAGGCGGACTCTCAACCACTGTGCCACCAGGGAAGCCCCCTAAGAGCATCTTTTGTTCCAATATTTTGTTTTTGACCCAGTTCCTAGCATAGAGCTTCTAAAACCCTTATAATTTCCTAAGCAATAGGGGTGCTAGGAGCATTCTTTGTTCTCTTTGGTCTTTGTCACCAGTTCCTGACATAGAGCTCCTAAATCCCTCGGAGTTTTCTGGGAGACAAGAGTATCTTTTTTTCTAACGAAGCAATTCTTGGTGGACTGCTGGATATCTTCATAATGGGGATTGATTACCAGGAAGACCAAGCCATAATTAGATGCTTGGAACTTTCAGCCTCACCCTCCCATCCTCCAGTGAGGAAAGAGGGGCTGGAGATTAACAATCAATCATGCCTACACAATGAAGTCTCCAGAGAAATCTTTAAAGTATGGGGTTCGAAGAACTTCTGGGTTGGTGAACACATCTACCTACTGGGAGGGTGACACACCCCAAATCCACAGGGACAGAAGCTCCTGTGCTCAGGACTCTTTTGGACCCTGCCCTACATATCTCTTCATCTCACTGTTCAACTGTATCCTTTATCATATCTTTTATTGTATAATAAACTGGTAAACATAGTGTTTCCCTGAGTTTTGTGAACTGTTCTTGTAAATTATCAAGCCATGGAGGGGGTTACAGGAACCCTGATTTATAGCTGGTCAGTCATAAGTACAGGTGACAACCTGGGACTTGAGATTGGTGTCTCAAGTGGAGGCTGTCTTATGGTACTGAACACTTAACTTGTGGAATCTGATGCTAACCCCAGGTAGATAGTTTCAGTACTGAATTGAATTGCAGGACACCCAGGTGGTGTCTAGAGACTTGGAGAATTGCTTGGTGTGGAAAAATCCCACATATCTGGTGTTAGAAGTGAAGTGTTCTGAGAATGTGGAGAGGAAACAGAGTTTTTCCTTTGCTGTAGTGTAGAGATTTCTTCCCCAGGCTCGTAGACATCTAGGGTATTAAATATTCTTGATAGATTGTCCCCTTCAAATTATGAAATGTTCTCTTTATCCCTGTAATACTCCTTGTTCTGAAGTCTACTTCTCTGATAGTAAAATAATCACATCCATTAACTCATGCTTAGCTAAATCTTTTATATATATCTTTTAATATACAGTTATGATTTTCAAATTTTTTAAAACTTTTAACCTCTCTATGTCTTTAAATTAGTTTCTAATAGAGAGAAGTAGTATAATCCCTCTTTAAGTTTAATGTACTATGTTTCATAGGAAAACGTGTAATATTCTTCCTCAAAAATCAAATATTTTGCCATATTTTTGAGCATCCAAAGATATATTTCAACATTAAAAAAGAGAAATTCTCATGAATTCTATAATTATCAAGTATTAAAGAAACACAAAATTGTGAGCTAGTGAAAATGGTCAGACTTGTTCAAAATGTAAACTGCATTATGAAAAACTGCTGGGTTATATTATGGGCAAAATGAGAGAAAATATTTTTCCTACTAGTTCACTCTACTTCTTTTTTATATCTTTACTTAGAGAGTACAGTTATATGCACTTAGCTGTGTCCTTTTCTGATGTCTATCTTCCCACTAGAAAGTATCCATCAAAAGGCAGGATATATTCTCTTTTATTAATTTCTGTATACACGTCTCCCGCAGTGCTATGAACATAGTCGATGGTCAATCTTTGCTTAATAAATAAATGAATAGTATTAATACTGCATTTAATAATTTGTTAGGTAATAATACATAACATGGAGGAGTTTTAAATATGTAAATATTACAGCAAAAATAAAGGGATGGATTTTTCCAGAAAAAAATAAAATGTTTCATTACTTAAAAACTGTGCCAACAGTCAGCTGGATTGTGATACAGTCTTGTTAAAATAAAGAAATGGGAGAGAAACTAATGAACTCTAAACCATATTCAGAAAATTTTTTCAATTAAGTATGTATTTGGAAATGTCTATTCACTTAAGTATGCTGGTAATTTTGGAAGTTACATTTTTTTGGGGGGGGAAATGGGATTTCAACAAATCATACAACAAGTAGAGTATTTTGGAGAACCTAGGCACAATTAATGTAGTTTGAAGGCTCGGAATTTAAAGTATGATTAAGGTGTTCAGTGGTGAAAAAAATACTAGAGACATTCATATAAGTAGAAACTATGAGAAGCTAACTATATAGTTATTGACTCAGATGAGTATGAGGAACTTTGATTTATCCTGAAGGAAATGTAAGATCTACTAAATGTATGTTTTTTCAATTTCTCTTAAATAGAATAGGTGACACTAAAAATGGGCAAACAAATAATAAAATAGTTTTTAGGAATTTGAAAAATATTTCTGAAATAAAAGAAAACAAGGGCTAAATAAACATTTGTCCTTAAATAATAAGTTTGTGTTCAGGGAGATAAAGACTAAGAGGTGTTTTCCACAGTCTAGATCAAAATGAAAAAACTACAAAAAACTTTTTAAATGTGGCATGTCTGTCATGAAATCTTACCCTGGGAGTTCCAGACAAAAAGTGAAAATCAATGGAAAAAATAAAATAAGTGAAATTATTTTATTTCTGTGCTTCAAATCTATAGACTTTGCATTGTTTTTGTTGTTTGACTTCTCCTTATTCAAGGGTGGAATTTCTCCACGTGATACTAATCTTTCTTGAAACATTTGGTCCATATCTGAGTTTGGTTCTATTTCTTATTTTGTGTCTTGTCAATGTGTTATGTGTGCTTGTTTTTTTGTGGGCATCTCATAATTTTTTATTGAATGTGAGACATTGTGTAAAAGTACAGTAGTGACTAAGTTTAATATTATTTACAGTCAGAAAAGATGGCTTTGCTTCTATCAGGCGATTATTGTGGGAAAAGTTTAATCAATCCAGATTGTTACTTAGCTGGCCTAGCCTTTGATATTGTCTGGGTTGCATTCTGTGCTTCATATACTCTGTCCTGGACTCAGAGTAGGCAGGCCCTATGCATCTCTGATCAGTTGTGGGTCTATCAGCTCTCCTAGTTTATGCCCAGCAATAGATAGCTTTCACTTACTGCAAGGCCTGGTGTGCTGAGAGGGTTTTTGTTGGGTTTTTTCTTCCCCAATTTCCTTACTTTGCCATCAGACTTAGGCAGATGCTGTGTCTCTCCTCCTCTTTGGAGGAGTATACTTTCAGCGTTCCTTCTCCCTCAATTGAGGTATACTGTTGTTTTATGGTATTCATCATAAGTCCCAAGGTATGAAAAGATTTTTCTCAGATTGCCTATTCCACCCTCAGACTTATGCAGGCCCTGAGTACTTGGATATCTGGGGACGTCTTTTTTTTTCAATTTTCATACCCATCCTGCAGAGACAGATGCAGCTACTTCACACCCATTTTTAGTGATCTGTCCAGAATGCAAGGGTAGTGAGAGTTTCCTAGGTTCTCTTGCCCTTCCTTCAGATTTAGGCAAGATCTGAGTGCCTGTAATTATGAGGTTGATTTCCTCTGTTCTGCCTTGCCTTAAAATTTTCCCCGAACATTCAAAAAAAAAATAAATTATGAAAAGGAGTGGGTGAATAGGGGCACACTTTCCTTATTTCTAGAGTTTACAGGGCTTTAAAACTATCAGTCCAACTAATCCTCAGGATTTAAGAATTTATTAAAAGTTCAGCTGTTTATTTGTTTCTGTGGTATCTTACTGTTCTCCTTACTGCTTTGGCAATGGTGATAACTGCCTGGGCCCTGCTTCTTCTAAGAAGGGTTTGTCACTTCTTGAAATTTAGCTCATTAGGTTATTTGATTATCTCAGCCTTTTGAGGTCTTAAAATATAATTTTGTAAATTTTCCAATTTGTTTTTGCTAGAATGGAAGATATATTCTCCTGCCACTTTCTATGTCCTAAGCAGGAGCCCTCTTTATTCTTGACTATTGGTTATTTTCCTAAATATGGAGAAAATCAAGCTCAATTTTAAAATAATGTTTTTGTTAGTTATCCATCATTCAGAGTTTCTGTATTTAGTTCCCTCCCCTAGAATATCCAATAAAAGGTATAGATGAAAAATAAAGTCATCTTCATCTTTCAAACAAAGTCTATGGATATTGCCTAAAGAGAAAAGAATAATATCAGTTATGAGTTAAACTTTCAGAAGAATTCAAACTCCAAAAAAGCAAAAGTGGTGACTTTAGGGGAGTTCACTGAAGTAATAGACTCTCTTTGACTTTTTAATTTTTATTTCCCTGAAGTGCTAGATTTCTTTAACATTGTTTGTGTATTATTACCACATGTTAGGCTGACCAGGGGACTGAATTGAAAGGGAAAGAACTTTAGACATCATAATGACAAGTTAGGAGTGAGGCAAAGCAAGGTCTGAGGATTTACAGGGATAAGAGACAAAAATCTGAGTTTTCCCAGAGTTAAAATCCAATTAGTAAGTCAGACAAAGAAAGACAAATATCGTATGATATTGCTTATACGTGGAATCTAAAAATATGGTACAAATGAATTATTTACAAAACAGAACTAGAATCACAGATGTAGAAAACAAACTTATGGTTACCAAAGGGGAAAGGGGAGGGGAGGGATAAATCGGGAGATTGGGATTGACATATACACACTACTATATATAAAATAGATAACTAATAAGGACCTACTATATAGCACAGGGAACTTTACTCAATACTCTGTAATGACTTATATGGGAAAAGAATCCTAAAAAGAATGGATATATGTATATTTGTAACTGATTAACTTTGCTGTATAGCAGAAACTAACACAACATTGTAAATCAACTATATTCCAATAAATTAATTAAAAAAAATCAAATTAGCAGAGGCAACAAGATAGAGTGATATCAATAATCGTGAAATAGAGCTAAATAGGTTATTCAATGAACAACCAAAGAAAAATTCAAACAGAAACAAGGACTTAGAATATAGCATTTTATTATGTCCGTCATCTCTGTCTCAAATATAATACTGTATAAGCTATCTGCATAATACAAGTTTGGGGCACAAATATGCTAACATTTTAGCATATACTAGAAATATTAAGTCATAAATGTTGTACACTAATTTGAGAGCTCTAGCAGAATAAGCAAACAATTAGAAATCACATGTGGCTTACTGGATGCAAACTTGAGAACGTAATATTTGTGTTCAAATAAAGTATAACAGTTCATACCGTCTAGTTTTACAAAGTGTGTGTTCTTAATTGTAGTAAAAGCTATTTGTTTGAATCGTTAGACTTCACATAAATTGATTGCAACCTGGAGACCAAAATTTTATGATTTGCTTGAATTATTATTCTGTAGTTAGTACTGATGGTTAAGTGAATCAGTGAATCATAAAAATGTAGCACTGGAAGCCATCTCAAAGTCACCTTTTCCAACAGTGCAGAAGCAATCGAAACAAATGGAGTCTATCAGATGGCTATCTGTCTTGTCATTAAAAATTTCCCTTAAGAGAAATTTACCAATCTCCCTGGGTACATGGCTCTGAGGTCTGATTGGCCTGATTACCTTGAAACTAAGTCTGCTTTTTGACTAAAAACTTAGTAATGTCAAACATATTTAAAAGGCTTTTGGAAAGCTTGACTTTCTTACTCCTTTATATTCAGTATAAAACTGGAAATAAAAAACGAGAGTGAAGCACAGAGGTTGTTTAGGGCAGTGATACTATAATAATGGATACATGTCATTAGACTTTTGTCCAAAGCCACAGAAGTACAATACCAAGAATGAGCCCTAAGTTAAACTATAGACTTTGGGTGATCATGATGTATCAATGTAGGTTCATCAATTGTAACAAATGTACCTCTCTGGAAAGTGATGTTGATAACAGAGGAGGCTCTGCATGTGTGGAGGCTGGGGTACATTGGAAATCTCTCTAACTTCTCAATTTTGCCATGAACCTAAAACTGCTTTAAAAAATGAAGTGAGAGTAGCATCGACTTATATACACTACCGCATGTAAAATAGATAGCTAGTGGGAAGCAGCAACATAGCACAGGGAGATCAGCTCGGTGCTTTGAGATGACCTAGAGGGGTAGGATAGGGAGGGTGGGAGGGAGGCTCAAGAGGGAGGGGATATGGGGACAGATGTATGCATACGGCTGATTCACTCTGGTGTACAACAGAAACTAACACAGCATTGTGAAGCAATTATATTCCAATAAAGATGTATTAAAAAAAATGAGAGATTTTTTTCCTTAAGATTATCTTCACTTACATCCTGTGCCCTCTATTCAATTCTTTCTTCCTTTCTCTCACACCGTATTTCTCCCCAATTTCTATCCAATCACACTTTCTCCTCTGGCTATGATTTTAGTCAAGTTTTTCTAGTCTCCAAAACAACTTTTCCCTAACCTAAGGTAACCTTTATTTTATGGTATTTTAAGTTCCACCTCACATGCTCCCAGTCAGTCTCCTTAGATCACTCCTGTGGAATTTTGTTTTTGCCTGTGTTGTAGAGAAATGAATATCTGGTTGGATTTTCAAAAGACATGTTTTTCCTAGCTTCATCACTTATTAGATGTGTTACTATAAAAAAAAATATTCTTATGAATCAATTTTTTATCTGCAAAATCGTAACATTTCCTTTTCTATGTAACAGTGAATGCAGGTGTTTTTGGCTGACCATCTGCATATGGGTGGCAGGGCGTGCAGGAGAGAGTAAGGTGTGCCATGTGGTTGCCAGATTATTGTCAAAAAATACACCTTCAAAAATATATATATATCTTCAAAATCTCTTCTTTCCAAAAACTGTGAAAAATAGTATTGATAATGACTTGCCCAAACTATGCAAGTACTGTGGCTTTGAATGCAAAAATTTATGCAAATAGATTTTGCACACAAAGGTCTTTCTTTGGGCCTCTGCCTTTATCCCCAAGAGTTGACCCTTTCTCATTAATAAGGATAAATCAGTGGAAAAGTCTAAGCAGTATCTAAACAATTAAAATTATATCAAACATATATTTAAACTAAGTTTTTTCCATTACCAAATTGTACCTTAACATTACATGGTAAGAATCAAGGGTGACTGTGAGAAAAACTGAATAAATGCTCTTACTGCATTTTTGCTCTAGAGGCTATGATGGGGATATCGTTCCATGACCTCATGTAATGTCCCACTTACATACAACAACAGAATAAATTCCTTTCAAGCATACATTTGAAGAAGAGTTGTGGATACAGAAACTTTCTTTTTTTGAGGACATTGTGCACATTGATTTGAAGGTGCTTCTAAAACAGGAAAACAGCTTCGAGCTCTTGCTTGCATGTTCAGTATGTCAGCTCTACTGTCCAACTATGTGTTTGGGCAGGTGTGTGTATGCTTTATATTATAATACTAGAGTTCATGGCTACTGATATAACTTAATGTCTACAGCTGAAATGAGACTCAAAACAATATGTCAGATATATACATATATATGAATATTATAAGTGAATGACAAAAGTGAGGTTACTTTATAGTTGGATTTATTATTAAATTCATTATTAAAATATTTTCATTGTAACTCAAATTAATATGTATCCTACTTTTAAAAAATAAGTGGGATGATTTACATATATTCCTTTGCAGACTGGATTTTCAAGGAGAAACCAAGAAGAAAGCAAAAAAGTATGAACAATAGAAACAGAAACAGACAGGTAAAATTGTGAAAGCAGAGAAGAATATTCTCTCACATTTTTTAATGTTAACTTTAAGATTTATTTTATTTCTGTAAACCCTGCTCTTATCTCCAAAGACTACAATTTATTTCTCTAAATTTTAATGGTATTGTCGTTAACCAAGTTAAAACCTGGAGATTGACAAAGCAATTGTAAGCCTAAGGTTTCTGTGCTCTAAAAATTTAACTGCAATAAAATTTCTCCATCAGAGAAATTTCTGCAACATGTAGAATGCTGTTTGTTTACATCTACTTAATTCCTTGTGCATCCTCCCAAGTAATTCTTTGAGACAATAACTTAAAAAGCCATGGGAGGGTGTCTACTATCTGCATGTGTACGTGTGTTTACGTACACATATGTGTGTGTCTCTATGTATGTATATAGGTATGTAAGTATGTTTGTGTGTACATATCTGTCTATGTGGATATAGATTGTAGCATCTCTATATTTTTTTCAAAAATCTGACCTGAAATATTTTTAACTCCATTTAATTTATCTAGAATTTTTCTTTTTACCTTATCTACTACAGTATATAATTTACATGCAGGCTTAGCTCACAAATAATTTTAATTTTTTTCCACTTAAATAAATACAAACAAAATCTAACCACTCAAGGAATAGAGTGGTCAGTTTGGGAGGTAAGTGCGTGTGTGGCTATGAAATGTCAATATGAGGTATCCTGTGGTGATGGAAGTGTTCTGTATTTTGAATATATCAATGTCCTTATTCTGGTTGTGATTTTGTGCAATAGTTTTGCCAGGTATTGCTTTGTGGGGATCTAGATAAAGGGTATAGGAATCTCTCCATATTACTTCTTAAAATTGCAAGTGAATCTATAAGAATTTCAAAATAAAAGTTTCATTAAAAAAAATATCTGCTATGATACTATGATACTTTCACCTAATTTCCCTCAAAGAAATAATGGGCTTGCATCATTCATTAACTGAGTCATCTCCTCCTTACCAAGTAGAAACTAACTGTATATCTATACTAAAAGCATACAAACATACACACATGTATTTATTTCTGGGTTTTCTCACTGACCCCATAGATCTGCCTTTCCACCTTGGTATTGATGTCATATTTAGTTTTTCATTACAACTTGTAATTTGTTTGTTAAACATAGAGGTAATGGAACTTGTTTTCAACTTTAAATTTTTGTTGTGTTTAATTATAGTTTTAATACCTTACACTGTCTTTTTCTCAATTTTTTTATTGGAGTATAATTGATTTACAATGTTGAGTTAGTTTCTGCTGCACAGCTGAGTCAGTTATACATAAGCATATAAATATATCCACTCTTTTTCAGATTCTATTCTTATAGGTAATTACAGAGTATTGAATAAAGTTCCCTGTGTTATTCAGTAGGTTCTTACTAGTTATTTATTTTATAAATAGTAGTGTGTATATGTTAATCCAAATCTCCCAATTTATCCCTCCCCTGCTTCCCCCTTGGTAACCATAAGTTTGTTTTCTACATTTGTGACTCAATTTCTGTTTTGTAAATAAGTTCATTTGTACCATTGTTTTAGATTCCACATAAAGCGATATTATATGATGCTTGTCTTTCTCTGTCTGACTTACCTCACTCAGTATGGCAATCTCTAGGTCCATCCATGTTGCTGCAAATGGCATTATTTCATTATTTTTTATGGTTGAGTAATATTCCGTTGTATATATGTACCACATCTTCTGGATGGACACTTAGGTTGCTTCCATGTCCTGGCTATTGTAAATAGAGTTACAATGAACGTTATGGTACATGACTCTTTTTGAATTATGGCTTCCTCAGGGTATATGCCCAGGAGTGGGATTGCTGGATCATATGGTAGCTCTATTTTTAGTTTTCTAAGGAATCTCCATACTGTTCTCCATAGTGGCTGTACCAATTTACATTCCCACCAACAGTGCAGGAGGGTTCCCTTTTCTCCACACCCTCTCCAGCATTTATTGTTTGTAGATTTTTGGATGATGGCCATTCTAACCGGTGTGAGGTGATACCTCATTGTAGTTTTGATTTGCATTTCTCTAATAATTAGTGATGCTGAGCATCTTTTCATGTGCCTCTTAGTCATCTGTATGTCTTCTTTAGAGAAATGTCTATTTAGATCATCCACCCATTTTTTGATTGGGTTGTTTGTTTTTTGATATTGAGACTTTAAACTGTCTTGTATTCACTGTTGGAAAAAAATTCTAAGTAATCATGTGTCATCCTTTTAATGGAGCACTTAATTGATTTACTAATATTTTTATTTAAGATTTTTCATTTGTTAGACCTAATGCTTTAGGAGTGTGTATGGGGTATAAAATTCATAATATTCTGATATTATACTATTTTTACTTTATTCCAATCATCTGGTTGCTACTCTTTGCCATAGCATCATCATTTAAGCTTATATTTGTAAAGTCACACAGATGCCTCTTCACTCTGCAGAGATACCTATTTTGGTATCATTCTGTGCACAGGCCTTAAAGCTTCTACACTTTGGTTATCTTAGTTCGCATCCCCATGTTCAGCTATGGCTCCTCAGGACACACTTCACTGGGGTGGCTGGGTCTTAACAGATTACAGCCACACGGTGGCAATTTACAGAAAATATTTGTGTGTTTACATAGAGCTGAAGTATTCTGAATAAATTTTCCTAAAACTTGGGACTCTGGGCTAAGAGCAAGTATTGGGAGGTTAATATTCACCTACAAAGATCATGAGAGCACTCCAGAGAGTTTACCTAACTCCTGAGGTGAATGTTTATATTTCAAGGGAAAATCATGCCCAGGACCTTAAAGACATCTCTAGGTACTGGAATCCAGAAACAATGGGTATTCTGGCCCCAAGAGTGAGCACCCAGAATTCTTTCCATGTGGTTAGAATGAGAACTCAGAATCCTTTTCATCCCATCTCCAAGGGACAGAGGTTTTTGCACCTCCTATACTATATATAAGCAGAGAAAATCCATTTTTCTCGTCCCTCCCTATGGAGTATTTGGCCATACATACACTAGATTGTTTCATCTGATTTTCAATGTGCCATCTCAGGGGTAAAACCAGGGCAAAGAGAGCCAGTGTTTTTACTGTCACTTAAATAATAATAACTAATCTGTTTCTGATCCAGAAGAGCCATGTTTATATTCTGAGTAAAATTAATAACAATAAATATTTAAAACACAGAATTCATTCTCTGTGCCTGAAAAATGCATCTGGAACCTACACTATAAGCACCTTTCCTGATTCTTTCTTTCCTCAAGAATTCTTGTTGTCTTTTCCTATAATTGGACTTTTGCTAAGAGAATAAAAATCAAGAACCACGCTTGGGTCCAGGTGGTATAGAAAAGATTTGGGATGTGCTTTCTATAAATAATTTAACATGTACTAGTGTGAGACAGTCATGCTAACAAATAAGTGAAAACAAGTTCCCCAGTCCCTTGTGGCAAGTATTTAGGAGGAATTAAGAACACAGACAGAGGTGGAAATTAAATTAGACTTAATCTTGATGGGGATGGAAAAGTCTTTACAGAGGATGCCCATACACTTAACAAACATTTATTGATAATTTGCTCGGTGTCATACACTGTTTTAGCCACTAGCTATGCAAGATAAAAGTGAATGTCTGTTCTTAAGAGATGTGTTGCTTAGTAGAAGAGTTAAAAAGTAACCTTGAACTAAGTGCTGTGATAGGAGCATACACAAGGCTGCATATGAGGGGTAGACAGATAAATGTTTAGGAAGCAGAAGTGTCAATGCTCAGTGTCAGCTAGAATGAAGGACATAGAGAAAAAAGGAGTTTAAGATGAGTATCTTTTCTGGTTTAGATGATTATATGAATGGCAGTGCCATTTAGAAGAAAAATCTAGAAGTCATTGGGTCTAGATTTAGAGCTCAGAGGAGAGATCAGGGCTTGTGATAAGGATTTTTCCAACACCACCATACAGATAACAGTTTCCCAAAAGTACCATATTTTCTTCTGCCTCTTTTCTTCCACACACAAGGCAGGTATCAAAGACATCAATTATTCCTACTGTTCAGGAACATAGACTAAAAATCCTTAGTCTCAGCCTTCCAGATAGCACTGTAAAATTATTAAATTTGACAGATAAGATGAAACAAATTCCTTTTCCCTTTTCAAGCTAAAGGAATGATTTTAATAACTGCAGAGCAAATATAACTAGTGGAAATATCAGAGGAACTAAAGCAAAATGTAAACCATAGCAAAATTAGATTTGTGGCGTAAAAGAGAAGTACTATAGATCAAAAATAATTGAAAGTACAGACTAGAGTCATGTTGTTATAATATGAATCATATACTGTAGTCAAAATCATATCATGCAATCCTAGTATGAGACAAAAATTGACAGGTGTCAGTCCTATTTTCTTACTATAGTCTTTTAACAAGATTACATTCTACTTAAAAAACAACGTACATGATGCCTTGTATATTGGAAAAGTTAAAAAGCTAGCTTTGCTAGCAAAGAAGAATGCTTTTACGGAGCACCGTGTAAATAATACTGTATTAGTTAAGGTTCTCCAGAGAAACAGAACCTGTGACATTTACATCTGTATCTGTGTCCCTATCTATCTATCTACCTATCTATCTATCTATCTATCATCTATAAAATAGATTTGTCTCAAGGAACTGGCTTATGTGCTTACGGAGATTGACGAAGGAAAGGTCAGTCTGGAAACTTTCAGGCAGGAGCTGATGCTACAAACGTGAGAAAGAATTTCTCCTCCTTCAGATAAAAACCAAAAACAACTCGGTTTTTTGCTCATTAGGCTTTTCAGCCAATTGGATGAAGCCCACCTACATTATCAAGGTAATTTCTTTAACTTAAAGTCAACTGGTGGTAGTGTTAACCACATCTACAAACGATCTCCACGGCAACGCCTGGATTGGTATTTGCTTGACTAACAGGTAACATAGCTTAACTAACTTGACACATGAAAATAACCATTGCAAATACTTTTGCTCACAATATTGAGAAATTGTCAGTTGTTTCAATGGTCTCAGTGTGTCCCTTGTTATCTTGTAAACATGTGGAATTGACACAGTACACGATATTCAAGAATGTGTCTGACAGGTTGCTGACGCCAGTCTTGTTTTGCATACTGTGGGTTAAAACAGGGCCCAGAAACTTCGACTGTGTCACCTACTTAACTCTGTCCCTAGGTTCAGTTAAGACCTGGTAGGAACTGTCACTATATGGTTCAGATGCATGGCCCGGGGCAGACCAAATGTAACTCCTAGATGAAATGAGGATCAATACTCTCCTTCCCAGTTGAACCCTAACTTCAAGGGAGTTGGAAAAAGTCAGCGGTAAGAACTGGTTTGCTTTCCCCAGCCCCTCAAGCAGTTTCTATGGAGGGGAAATGGAAGAACTGAGACGGTGCCATGGCTGGACTCAGAAGCACAAACTTTTAAAAATGTTTGGCTTTTTTCTAATGCTTCACAGACATAATCTAATGTTTCTATATTCTGATGGTTGTTTCATTAAATATAAATGCTGATTTACTTCTTAAGTTGAAAAATACTCTGCTAAAATTGAGCACAAGTCAGTACAAAGTGTTTCTATAAAGCTATAGCATTTATCTGTGTTAAAGATTTTTAAACGTTTTAAGAGAAAGAGGAATACGCCAAAGGAGGGTAGGAGACAGGAAGGGGATAGGAAGAATGGGAGAAGTAAATGCAGAAAGAAACGCTATATATTTCCAGTTAGTTGATTTTGTTCAATTCTATTTATAACTTTCAAAACTATAATCAAAGAGAAAATATTATGTGCTATAGCACAGTGCTTAAATTATTAATAATAGAGGGAAAGTTTATTTCATCATGTTAATTGAGAAATTTAATTTTTTTTTAAAGAATTCTATCTCAGGATTTAAAAAAAAGTATAAAATAGTGTATATTAACTAAATATGGTAAAAGGAATAGACCAGAACAGGGATAAGGGGGAAAAGACTAAAAATGAAAAACTGAGGCATTAATACATTAAACAATTTAATTATCATGTTGGAATAATTGTAATATCTAAGCACACTTGGAACATTTCATATCAAGGCAAAAGTGATATATAATAGTCTCCATATTTCTAATGATGCCACAGAACCCCTGTAAATAAATATTCCTCTGTAGGGAAGTTTCACCACCTACGTATTTGATACAAACAACAACACACACACAGAACCTCATACAAACAAAACCCGCCGTTGAAACTGACCCCATCAGAAATACTGTATTTGATTTACAAAATAGTATGAAGTATCCATTAGCTATAATTTTACATCACTTATGTAACTGATTTTTAAAGCAGTTGAACCTGTATAACAAAACATTCATAACATAAATACAGCAGGATGTAAAAAATAATTGTTGAGGATTTTGATAACAACTAAAGCAATTGTGTTTTATAAAACCAAAACAAACTACAGGGGAAAAGTACTTTCTAGTTGGTTTTTACAAACCAACCCTTACTTAAAATACCCTTATTTTAGGTAGATTTCAATACCACTTCATTGAGGATGATGTAAAATTAGCACTTCAACAATCTTGAAGAGAGAATACTTGCATTTTGTGTGAGAGATATACTCTTGAAGAAGTCTTGTAATTCAAAATTTATATCGTTCAAAACTTATTCTTCTCCAGAGGAATAAATATAAAGTATGCAAGAGGCATTCCCAGAGCACATGAATCTACATACTTTCTGTGCTGATAATGGTGTGGATCTTGGATCTATATCACCAGCATTTTTTAAATCATCCTTGCCTGCTTAATATCTAGGTTTTTAAATTATGAGCATTTCTGCTTTAGTGTTCTTTTTAAAATTGTTGCATCACCTCTGCATTTTGTAGAGTATACAATTCTAAATTAACCTCAGAGTGTGTCATGTTATTTACTTGGTCTCTCTTTTTTTTTTGGTACTGTTTTGTCACATGTAATTTCTGACTCACAATTAATGATTTTAGGAATGGTTTTTATTAGGGACATTAGCAATACTAAACAATGAATTCTTGGGTAACACTGGTGCTGGATGTGAACATATTTTCAATCGTAAAAAATAGGTAAGATTAAAATAACAGCACAATAGACACTGAAAATCACTCACAGAAAGAAACCTGGTCATTTAAGCAATAAAACTGTAGTCAAGATACTGATGTTGTCATAGATATTTGTTTCCTAGATTAAGTAGACTGCCACTTGGCCATAGCTAAAACAAAATTCATTTTTCCTGTCAAATTTGAAGTTATGCAATTCTTGATGAATTTTTATAATTTGCATGTCTCATATTATTTCTATATTTGTGCATAAAAAGGAATCTTTATTAATACTTTATCACACAATATAAATTGTCCTAATTTTTTTTTTTTTTTTTCTGTACGCGGGCCTCTCACTGTTGTGGCCTCTCCCGTTGCGGAGCACAGGCTCCGGACGCGCAGGCTCAGCGGCCATGGCTCACAGACACAACCGCTCCGCGGCATGTGGGATCTTCCCGGACCCGGGCACAAATCCGTGTCCCCTGCATCGGCAGGTGGACTCTCAACCACTGCACCACCAGGGAAGCCCAATTGTCCTAATTTTTCAAACTAGTTCTTAGAGACCTAAATTTTGTATGTAGTTTTTCATAAATTTAAAGCTGCTGTGAATAACCAAGGTTATATCATGATTGTATGTGTGCTATATGTATATATATATATGCTATATATATTGTATGTGTGCTGATTATTCATGCCTTGCTTTTATTTAATATGATCTCATATAAACATATATAAGTAGGTAAAAGTGATTAGAAATAAAGTTGACTTTGCTTTTTTGTTTTAAATTTTGTGGTCAAGAACCATGTTTGTCTCATAGAAATATACTACCAGTACAGTGCTTTGCATGTGAGAAATGCCTTAGTTGAGGTTACTCCCAGAAGCAAATTCTTAGGCAAGGGTTGCGTACTTGTTATTTATTTGGGAATTCTGACAGAGCCATGGAAAGTGATGCAGTGAGAGGAATGCAGGCAATAGGTGGTACATTTTTAAATGAACTTTGATGGTTGCTGGCCACAGCTCAACTCCAGAGGACACTCCAGAAAACTGTGTGAAACGTGTCTCAGAATTAGCGTGGTCAAGGGTGAGGAGGACAGGGTATTTATTCACTCACCTCCACCTTTCTGCTATTGTGTTGACCTGAAACAAATAGATTACCAGATATTTCTCCAGCAAAGATGGGTTTAATGGGGCTCAGCAGAGACTTGCTATTTGGGTCTGCAACCAGGAGGAGGCACGTGCAAGTCCCCACACAGCAAGGGCAGGAGAATGCTTTTACAGGGAGGAAAAGGAAGTTGGGAGCTCACTAGTAAACAAAGAGTCCAAGGCTTTCACTGGCTGAGTCTTTGCTGGGAAAGAAGAGGAGTTGTTGGGCTCTGCTATTGCCTCAGTGCATGAGAACTCCTCCTTCTGGTCTCTCAATTCAATTTAATTGAAGTTTCTGTTTATTAATTTTTACAACTGATTATGAGGGGATTCAATCGGGGCATGTTATTTCTCAGGCACTCCCAATTCCCTGGACTCTTGGGCAAAGAGGGGTCCAGCAGTCTGCAGGAAGCTCTTCCACAAAGCTGAGAAGTCATGCTTGTGAATGGAAATGTAAAGGGGACTCATATGGGCCAAGTGCAGACTGAATCCATACAAAGAATAATCTGAAAACACTTAAACACATGAATCAAGTGGAATAATTGTGCAGTACTAAATGGCCAGTGCTAGAAAATGCAAACTGTTTTCTATTTTTTTGAGGTACGCGGGCCTCTCACTGCTGTGGCCTCTTCCGCTGCGGAGCACAGGCTCCGGACACGCAGGCTCAGCAGCCATGGCTCATGGGCCCAGCCGCTCCGCGGCACATGGGAAACTGGTTTTTTAATTAAAAAAAATTTTTTTTTAATTTTTTTAAGAACTAAAGAAAAAATATTCTTATGCAATTATACCTGCTCATTTCCACTTACAAAATATTGATTTAAAAACGTTTTGGGCTTCCCTGGTGGCGCAGTGGTTGAGAGTCCGCCTGTTGATGCAGGGGACACGGGTTCGTGCTCCGGTCCGGGAGGATCCCACATGCTGCGGAGCGAAGTTTTCTCAAGTAATATTTATGTATCAATTATTCAGTTTAATAAACTGAGTTTTTAATGTTTCCATCTTACAAAAAAAAAGTAAATCTTATGTCTCCTCTTCTATTTTAAGGGCTTATATCTTTGAAACTAAACTTTGAGCTTGTGTTTATGAAACATAGGGGTTAAACATATACGTTTTGGAGTCAAAGATGCCTGGGTTTATCCTGTCAATTAGATGCTATGTGGCCTGGGACACATTACTTAATTTCTCTAACCCTTTGTTTCCCTGTCAGAAGAATAAAGACAATACTTACCCCTCAGGATTGCTTTAAGGATTAAGTGAAATGAGATATGTAAGTGTGCAGTACCTAAAATATGGTAAGCACTTATGGCACCCTAGCTAAGTTCAGATAAAATGAGTAATGTGGGCTGGTAAACATGTAAAATCACCTATGATCTCTGAATTTTCAGGAAATAGGACTTATGCAAGTGAGTGAAGTTTTACCCACTAATAATTACAAAGTTCCTGAAGGCCCCCATCCCCTGCTAAGGCAGTGTTACTAGATCTGCTCTCTCCCAAGTAGCATATCGCAAACAATGGAAGCCCCTGTATGATCATAAACTCAAGATTCTACAGATCACATCTCATGAAAAGTCACTGCTAAGTTCCAGAAGTTTGACTTTTTAAAGAAAACATTAGACATACAGTGCTCTCTAAAGCAAAGTTCATTCCTGGCACAGGGTTATAGCTATTGTAAATGTGATCTTTCATTTCCTATTTCAAGCAGACTCACGAGTTGTAGCCATACAGCCTATACGTTCCAGAGATAAATAGGATCACCTATTTTAGGCCTTGTTTTACCTTATTTGTTAATCTCCCCACACAAGTATGAACCTGAAGTCTAGCTTACCATCACCTCTGGATCTACTTTGGGCAATTATTGGGTTGGTCAAAAAGTTTGTTCAGTTAGTAAATATGTTGTTCAATAAAGTTCTTCATGAAAATGAAAAATGTGTCATTTATTTTTACTTAAAACTGAACAAACTTTTTGGCCAACCCAGTACTTAAACTCTTGATGCCCTAGTTTCCCATCTATAAAAATAATTATGTTAAAATTTACCTATTCAAAAGACACATGCACCCCAATGTTCACTGCAGCACTATTTACAATAGCCAGGTCATGAAAGCAACTTAAATGCCCATCGACAGACAAATGGATAAAGAAGATGTGGTACATATATACAATGGAATATTACCCAACCATAACAAAGAATGAAATTGGGTCATTTGTAGAGCCGTGAATGGACCTAGAGACTGTCATACAGAGTGAAGTAAGTCAGAAAGAGAAAAACAAATATATATTAACACATATATGTGGAATCTAGAAAAATGGTACAGACGAACCGGTTTGCAAGGCAGAAATAGAAACACAGATGTAGAGAACAAATGTATGGACACAAAGAGAGGATAGTGGGGGAGTGTCGGGATGAATTGAGAGATGGGGATTGACATATATACACTAATATGTATAAGATAGACAACTAATAAGAACCTGCTGTATAAAAATTAAAATTTTAAAAATAAAATAAAATGACCAGATTAGAATACATTTTAAAGATTAAATAAATAAATAAGATGATTTCCTGGAACATAAAAATAAATAAAGTTCACCTAATAGTTATTTTAATGATTAAATTAATACAGGTAGGTAAACCACTTAGAAGAATAGCCTGACTTACAGTAAGCTTCTAAAAATATTTTATTTTAAGCAATTATTGGGTTGGCCAAAATCTTCATCCGGTTTTCTTCTGTAAGATGGCTCTAGTAGCACTTAGTTGTCTTTAACTTCATTTGAAATGATTTTGTTAGATTGTATGTGAAAGCTGTAATATCAATGTGCATTTAAAAAAAAGACATCAAAATTGGTGAATTTTTGTGTAGCCATTTTAATATTGAAGATGGAAGAAAAAAAGCAACATTTCCAGCATATTATGCTTTATTATTTCAAGAAAGGTAAAAAAGCAACTGAAACACAAAAAAAGATTTGTACAGTGTATGAAGAAGGTGTTGTGACTGATCGAATGTGTCAAAAGTGGTTTGCGAAGTTTTGTGCTGGAGATTTCTTGCTGGATGGTGCTCATGGTCAGGTAGACCAGTTGAAGTTGATAGCAATTAAATCGAGACATTAACTGAGAACAATCAACATTATACCACGCAGGAGACAGTCAACATACTCAAAATATCCAAATCAAGCACTGAAAATCATTTGCACAAACTTGGTTATGTGAATCGCTTTGATGTCTGGGTTCCACATAAGTTAAGTGAAAAAAAAACCTTCTTGACCCTGTTTCCGCATGAGATTCTCTACCGAAACGTAATGAAAAGCTCTGTTTTTAAAACAAATTGCGACAGGCGATGAAAAGTGGATACTGTACAATAATGTTGAATGGAAGAGATCATGGGGCAAGCGAAATGAACCACACCAAAGGCTGGTCTTCATCCAAAGAATGTGATGTTGTGTATATGGTGGGATTGCAAGGGAGTCCTCTATTATGAGCTCCTTCTGGAAAACCAAGTGAATAATTCCAACAGGTACTGCTCCCAATTAGACCAACTGAAAGCAACACTAAACAAGAAGCATCCAGAATTAGTCAACAGAAAACGCATTAATCTTCCATCAGGATAATGCAAGACCGCATGTTTCTTTGACGACCAAGCAAAAACTGTTACAGCTTGGCTGGGAAGTTCTGATTCAACCACCATATTCCCCAGACATGGCAACTTCAGTTTTCCATTTATTTGGGTCTTTACAAAATTCTCTTAATGGGAAAAATTTCAATTCCCTGGAAGACTGTAAAAGGCACCTGGAACAGTTCTTTGCTCAAAAAGACAAAAAAGTTTTGGGAAGATGGAATTATGAAGTTGCCTGAAAAATGGCAGAAGGTAGTGGAACAAAAGGGTGAATATGTTCAATAAAGTTCTTGGTGAAAATGAAAAATGTGTCTTTATTTTTACTTAAAAACCGAAGGCACTTTTTGGCCAACTCAATATTCTAATTATTATTTCCTATTAAATTCCCACATCATTGATGGCCTACAACTCAGAAATCTTTAACTGAATATACTACAAAAGGAAAAGATAATCTGAGATTTACTATGTATTAGTTCTTGAAATCAGCAATTTTTGTCCATAGTATATTGGCTTCTTTGTATTAATAAGGTTGGTCTAGATTTTCCCAGTCTGTTGTAATCTCTCCAAGGTTTCTCCACCCCAGGGTTTACCTTATAAAAACCATTTTTATTTTTCCACTTCAAATAGGTTGCCTATCTGTCATTGGCTTATGCTAAGGCTGACTTACAGAAAAACCCAGCAGTATGTTCCTCCAAACCCAAAGATCTGTCTCTGAAGTACATACTTCCTAGTCAAATTAAGTGATATAAATATTGGCAACCATCATACACAAAGTACGGTGTTGCATGTTGCATCATCAAAACTAGGCTGGTACTTTGGGGGCTGCAAATTCTGAGAGCAGCCTCTACAAATCCTTCTTGCAGCATCAAATGCTGGATATTGCAATACTTTGCATGGAATAGGAAGCAGGTATCCTTTTCTTAGAAAGCATAATATCATTATTTCAATACAACTTCAGTTAGGTACAAGGGTTTATATAGCTTAGTTCTTTTATAAAGTTCAATAGAATGTTAATAGCCACAAAGTATTGAGATCTGGGATTTAGATTTCATTATAATGGGACCAAATGGCATGCAGGAAACCCCAAGAGTCCTGTTCAGTTTTGTAGTACTTGGCATACCTTGCAGATGGTTTCCAGAAACTCATGTAATAGAAAATTAAGGAATAATATAGCAGAGAGAAAAGTAAGAAGCATATTGAAATTCTTTTTTCTCAAAATTTAAAAAATATTCGTCTTCTTTATTAAGAACCTTTTGAAATCGTTGCCATAGATCTGAAATAAATTAAAACCAATCCCTACCTAAGCTCTGTTATATTTAATTTTTTTTTTCAAAATGATAGATAAGTACTAAAAAAAAAAAAGAATATAAGAATAAGCCTTGAAAGTATTACAAGTTTTCCAGTGTAGCTAATAATGAATTAAAATTTTGAGGTAAAATTGTTCAAGACCTAGAATAAAAGCTGAGAACATCTAAATAAAACTATAAACAAAATTCCCTATAGAAATTGTAAAGCATCAATATAAATATACCACCGTCCGCTTGTGAGTCATAACTTTGATCCATATATCTTTCTGGGCACAAAGATGTGTAAAGCTTGTATAAGATTATGAACTTAAAAGCTTGTGTTACTGGAATAAAATTGTCTCTGCTTCTACCAAGAGAAGCCTAGAATCCCCAGACCCATCTTACTTTATATTCCCTGTGAAGACCACTTTTCTTAGTAGCTCTAGACTGGTATTGTCCAATAGAAACATAATGTGAACTACAAATAAAAGGCAGACATATATTTTAAATTTTCTAGTAGCCACCTTAAGAAATGTAAAGATAAACATAAAATTAATTTTAGAATATATTTATACTTAGACCAATCGATACAACAAAATAAATATAAAATATTAATAAGGCATTTTATATAATTTTTCATACTAGCTGTTCAAAATCTGGTGTGTATTTACTCTCACAGCACAATTCACTTTGGACTAACCATGTTTCAAATGCCCAGTAGCTACATTACTGTATTGGGCAGCTCAACTCTACACCCATAACTTTAGCTGCCAGCTTGATATGTCCACTTGCATGAAGCATGGGCATCACAAACCAAACAGGTCTCAAACCTACAAGTACACAATATACATAAAAGTGCATATACATATTCCTGCTCCTCCGTTGGTGGTCAACATCATGATAAATGGTTATGTATCTCCAGGTCCATTCTCTATTCCCTCTTGCTCCTGGTTTGATTCTGTCAATCTTTGGCACCAATGGGAAGAAGCAGGAAGAAGCAGGGGAGGGTCAGTGTGTCTATTGCCCCCACGCTCATTGCTCCTTGACAGGCTGCACTTTGACAGTGGCTGAACTCCTCTACCTAAGACAATAGCACCTTCTTGGTGCCCATCCCAGAGTTAGAGCTCTTGCCAGATTTAATAGCACCACTATCTTTCCTTACCCTTCAGGAGGGCAATATTGACTCTCTGTGTTGCTACTTCCTAGGTGCTTTACCATCTCTTGTTGGATTCCTTTACCTTGCCCACATCTCTATAAATAGCTCCTTTATTACCCTCTCTGTAATTAATCCTTTGCATGTACCACCCGTTTCTTATTGTGACCCTAATTGATAAAATGGTGCAAAATTTTACCTCGTATTTCTCACAACATAAAACTAATATCATTTTTGCCTCATTTCTGCCAAGTCAGCAGGCTATTTGGCCATTAATGGCTTTCTCCTATTACTTTCCATATTTTCTCCTTGGACACAGTCACTTTCTAATATAATTCGTCAAATTGTCTTCTGCTTCTTTGCCTGAACTAAAAACCGGATTGATTTTTCCATCAAGATGCCACTTTTCTTACATCTACTTTTTTTTTCACCTACTCATATCATAGGATGAGAAGGCAAGGTCCACATTT
Organism: Neophocaena asiaeorientalis asiaeorientalis; assembly: GCF_003031525.2. NCBI lineage: Eukaryota > Metazoa > Chordata > Mammalia > Artiodactyla > Phocoenidae > Neophocaena > Neophocaena asiaeorientalis. The sequence continues at coordinate 1,783,197 of NW_020173388.1, forward strand.
TTATTTTTCATCTACCATTTTATTCATCATTCTTTGATTTATTCTTCCAGCTTCCATTCAGCAGATATTTATTGAGTACTAACTATATGCCAGACAAATTTTAAGAATAAGGAAAAATCAATGACGATTTATGTAAAATTCTCTGCTCTCATGACTTTATATAGTCTTAGGGAAGACACATAGTTAACAAGATAATTATAGTATGTATTATGTTAAATAGTGATTTGCCACTTACACATTATTTCTCTTTAGCAATCATGCATGAACTTCCTCTTTTGAGGCTTATATCACCTAAATAATCATTTAGGAATTTCTGACAGGTTTACCCTATCACTTTCCATGACAATTTTGGCCTTGGACTCATAGCCCTCATCTTCCTACTCCATCTACTATTCTCAGTATCGTCCATATTAATGTGTGAAAGCTGATACACAGTCCACACTCAGAGTTCTTTAACCTTCTTTACAGCCCAAGTCTTTATTTCAATACCTCTATGACAACCAAACTTCATGGGTACATTCAGTGCATCACAGAAGCACAAACAAATTCCATGTCTGATCTAGTCATATAACCTAACACCCTCTTACCTAAACTACTATCATTCTAGGACAACAACAGTTTTATTGTCAGTATACTGTTCTTTATAACCAAAATTTTAAAACCCCTATATTCCTATGCACCATTGGCCACATAATATTTTTTTCTCCTTTCTCTGTCCAGCATGGGCTGCACATTTTCCTTTGCAAACTTTCTAGCTGACACTTTTAACTTTATCAATCCCAGCACCGCAGGGTAAACTTCTAAACCTTAATGAATGCAGATTAAATGTTTTCTTTGCCTCTACAACCAGATTTACATAAACACAGACTCATGCACAAACAGACACACACACACACACACACAGATGCACACATACAGAACAGCAAGCACAATCCTGCATATTTATTGTTAACCAAAATTTCATAAATGGAGACCTGACTGAAATAAAGAGGTGTCTGAGGTTTATTAAGACTGCAGCCCAAGCAATACAGATTCAAGAAGCACTTGAATTGCGTTCCACTGGACTACAAAATGGAGGACGCTTATAAAGGCAAAAATTACAAGGCTGAAGTTAGTTATATGAGTTGTTTATCAAGAATTATAATTGGGTTAAAAATAAGGGTAGGGGATTGGGTATAAAATAAGCTAGAAGGATATATTGTACAACACAGGGAATATAGCCAATATTTTATAATAACTATAAATGGAGTATAATCTTTAAAAATTGTGAACCACTATACTGTGTACCTGTAACTTATATAATATTTTACATCAATTATACTTCAATTATATAAAAAGAATTATAATTGAAGCTGGCAAGAAGTAAGGGTGTTTGTTAAGCAAGGACTGGTTGGGGTCTGAAATGGCTGCATAGTGACAAGGGGGGACAACCTTGAGACCACAAGGTTGCAGCTAGCAGATGCTGTTTTGAAAATGGCTGCTGTCCTTGGGTTTGATACAGTTCACAGAAAGTTCAAGTTTTCAGTGGTGCAGAGATACGTCTAAGACCAGATCCTCAATGGCCTCCAAACTCCATTTTGCATGTCTGAACTATGATTACTCCATTATGATTTCAATGCCATCATTATAAATCACAAACTTAATACTGCCTGTTTGTTTCTCTAAGTCCTTTTAGTTGACACATGAAATATTCAAGTAGGTTAGCTTTTTATTCAAGTCTCATAACTCTCATAATCCTCCTTGTTCATTGCTGATAATGACTCTCTACCCAAAAGGAGCTGAAGCTAATATGCACAAACTGCCTTATTTCTGCCCTGCAGACCTACATGCCTCATGCCCATGTTTACCTTCTCATCTCCTGTCTCTAAGGAATAGATAGTGCCAGTGGCTACTTCATCATCGTGCATCCTAGATCCCACTATTCCATTTCTTATCTTCTCCTTCTAACCTTTCTTTTCCTTCAATTACCCATTCTCCCTCCTCTAACTTTCTAATTGACATTGCACTCAGCATATAACAGAGCTCAAGGTTGTTCCATTAAAATACAAACAGAACATGAGCAAATAAATAAGTCAAATAAGGAAAGGAAATAAATAACTTCTTATGTCTCATTCTTTTCTGTTTCATATTTCTGGAATTTACCAGTAACTCAAAAAAGGAGGGGAGAGGAGTTTGAGGCGTTAATCCAAGGTAGCAGTAAAAATGCTTCCTTCTCTATGATTGTCCAGGTAAAAGTCTGGAGTCATATGAGTTACGAACAAATTCCAGCTCCATCACTCACAGCCTTGCAAAATTGGGGAGAAATTACCGAATTTCTCTAAACTTTCTTCTCGTCTTCTTATTGGAAAATGGGAAGAAAATAGTAGCTAAATAACTAAGTTGATTATTCACTGTATAAAATGTGTAAGACAATATATCACCTCAACAATCAACAAATGTTATCTATTATTTTCATTATTGCCAGAGAGGCAAAATATTATTGAATGCTATCATAGCATTAATGACATTTAAGAAAACAATCTGGAGGCCTCCCTCTTCCTGCATTTTATAAACTAACTTATTGCATTAAATAACTACTTACCATTTAGTCCATACACCTATCCCTTTCAGGCACTATCAATTCAATCTCAATTGCAAGATTTTTATTTTAAAAAAACAGGTTGGACATATTTTCTAAAATTAAATGCCATATCTTGTGTCCAAAATTGCCTAATGTCAAGCATGTGATTATACATTTAGATTTCATAATCAGTGGTACTCAATACCTGTGATTAAAGATGACATAAAGACAGCTTTGATTTGCCTTGTAAGGATTTATCAGAGAGAATACTGCAAGGCATCTAAAAGCAACACACTTATTTCCAGTTATTGATAGATGAAATGGAAGGTGATAAGAATTACCTTGAGGCACTAGTTTATTTAAAACATATCATTGTAGTTGGCATGACCTTGGAAGGCTATGAATACTGGTTCCTGAGGGTGTTTAATCAACGAGGAAATAGAAGCTTAAAATGGTCTCTTTGCAAATGTCAATTCCACCATACCTATTGATGAGTCTCAAAAGGACATGAGAAACCCCTGAAAAGATCTCTGCTGTAATCAAATTGATCAAATCACAACAAGTGTATATAATTAAATCTATTTTGAAGATTCAGTGGGAACTATGGAGGTTTGTGATTTATATAAAGAATTCAAAAGCCCTCCATGGAATAACTTAGGTTAACTGGATCAGAAATGGGGAATACATGAGGCAGAACGAAATATAGAAAAGTAATTTTATGATGATAAAGTAAGATGTGAGAAAATAGAAACGAATCAATCTTAAGAAAAAAGCATTTTTTTGTGGTAAAGAGTGGAAACTGTCTAGAGGCATGAGAATGATAACATGTAGATCTGAAGAAGACTTAACTCTGGAGACATGGAAAAGTATCAGACTCCTCCCTAAGACACTTTCATCAGATCTTTATTAAATATACTACAATCATACACACTTGTAAAATGATGATGCAGAAAATGACGATATGGGGCTATGACTTTTGCAGGATCACTCAGTCAAATGGACAAACAGGATGGTACTGTCATTATATCAAGGGCAACAGTTTTCTCAGAGATCACTATATTGTTGAACAGTGACACTAGCTGAGCCCACCTGAAGAGCGAGGATTGTCAGAAAGCATATGTCCTGGCAAGAAACACTTGATAAAGTGACCCATTTAAAAAAGAAGCCTAGGGGAAGACCTTCAAGATGGTGGAGGAATAGGACATGGAGATGACCTTGCTCTGCACAAATACATCAGAAATACATCTACATGTGGAACAACTCCTACAGAACACCTACTGAATGCTGACAGAAGACCTCAGACTTCCCAAAAGGCAAGAAACTACCCACGTACCTGGGTAGGGGAAAAGAAAAAAGAAAAAACAGAGACAAAAGAATAGGGACAGGACCTGAACCTGTGGGACGGAGCTGTGAAGGAGGAAAAGTTTCCACACACTAGGAAGCTCCTTCACTGGCAGAGACGGGGGAGGCGGGGGGAAGCTTTGGAGCCATGGAGGAGAGCACAGCAACAGGGGTGCAGAGGGCAAAGCTGAGAGATTCCCACACAGAGGATCGGTGCCGACCAGCACTCACCAGCCCGAGAGGCTGGTCTGCTCACCCGCCGGGACGGGTCGGGGCTGAGAGCTGAGGCTCAGGCTTCGGAGGTCGGATCCCAGGGAGAAGACTGGGGTTGGCTGCATGAACACAGCCTGAAGGGGGCTAGTGCACCACAGATAGCCGAGAGGGAGTCTGGGAAAAACTCTGGAACTGCCGGAGAGGCAAGAGACCATTGTTTCGGGGTGCACGCGGAGAGGGGATTCAGAGCACTGCCTAAACAAGCTCCAGAGAGGGCCGCGAGCTGTGGCTATCAGTACCACAGAAATGGACATGAAACGCTAAAGCTGCGGCTGCAGCCACTAAGAAGCCTGTGTGCAAGCACAGGTGACTATCCACACCTCCTCTCCCAGGGACCTGTGCAGCCCACCACTGCCAGGGTCCCTTGATCCAGGGACAACTTCCCCAGGAGATAGGTGGGGACAAATCCGAAGCTGAATTGCAGGAACTGTGTGAACAAAGAATAGAAAGGGAAATTTCTCCCAGCAGCCTCAGGAGCAGCAGATTAAATCTTCAAAATCAACTTGATGTACCCTGCATATCTGGAATACCTGAATAAACAATGAATCATCCCAAAATTGAGACAGTGGACTTTGGGAGCAACTGTAGATGTGGAGTTAGCTTTCTGCATCTAATTTATTTCTGGTTGTATGTGTATCTTAATTTAGTATTTAGAGTTTATTGGTAGATTTGTTTATTGATTTGGCTGCTCTCTTCCTCCTTTTCTTTTTTTAAATATATAGCTATATATATTTTTTTTCCTTTTTCTTTTTTTGTGAGTCTGTTTGTGTATACTTCTTTGTGTGATTTTGTCTGTGTAGCTTTGCTTTTACCATTTGTCCTAGGGTTCTGTCTGTCCATTTTCTGTTTTTCTTTTTGTTTTTGTTTCTATACTTTTTAGTACTTGTTATCATTGGTGGATTCATTTTTTGGTTTGATTGATCTCTTCTTTTTTTCTTTTTATTACTTTTTAATTTTTTTATTTTTATTAATTATTTTTTACTCTTTATTTTAACAACTTTATTTTATTTATTTATTTCCTTCTTTTTTGCTTTTCTTCTGAGCCGAGTGGCTGACAGGGTCTTGGTGCTCCTGCTGGGTGTCAGGCCTATGCTTCTGAGGTGGGACAGCAGAGTTCAGGACATTGCTACACCAGAGACGTCCCGGCTCCATGTAATATCAAATGGCAAAAGCTCTCCCAGAAAGCTCAATCTCAACATTAAGAGCCAGCTCCACTCAACGACCAGCAAGTTACAGTGCTGGACACCTCATGCCAAACAACTAGCAAGACAGGAATACAACCCTACCCATTAGCAGAGAGGCTGCCTAAAATCACAATAAGGTCAGAGACACCCCAAAACACACCACAGGATGTGGTCCTGCCCAACAGAAAGAAAAGATCCAGCTTCATCCACCAGAACACAGGCACTAGTCCCCTCCACCAGGAAGCCTACACAACCCACTGAACAAACCTTACCCATTAGGGGCAGACACCAAAAACAATGAGAATTACGAACCTACAGCTTGTGAAAAGGAGACCCCAAACACAGTAAGTTAAGCAAAATGAGAGGATAGAGAAACACACAGCAGATAAAGGAGCAAGGTAAAAACCCACCAGCCCAAACAAATGAAGAGGAAATCGGCAGTCTACCTGAAAAATAATTCAGAGTAATGATAATAATGATCATTCAAAACTGTGGAAGTAGAATGGAAAAAAAAACAAGAAACGTTTAACAAGGACCTAGAAGAACTAAAGAGCAACAAACAATGATGAACAACACAATAAATGAAATTAAGAATTCTCTAGAAGGAATCAATGGCAGAATAACTGAGGCAGAAGAACGGATAAGTGACCTGGAAGATAAAAGAGTGGAAATAACTATGGCAGAGAAGAATAAAGAAAAAGAATGAAAAGAATTGAGAACAGTTTCAGAGACCTCTGGGATATTAAACACGCCAACATTCGAAATATAGGGGTCCCAGTAGAAGAAGAGAAAAAGAAAGGGACTGAGAAAATATTTGAAGAGATTATAGTTGAAAACTTCCTTAATATGGGAAAGAAAATAGTTAATCAAGTCCAGGAAGTGCAGAGAGTCCCATACAGGATAAATCCAAGAAGAAACACACCAAGGCACATGTTAATCAAACTATCAAAAATTAACTACAAAGAAAAAGAATTAAAAGCAGCAAGGGAAAAGGAACAAGTAACATACAAGGGAATCCCCATAAGGTTAACAGCTGAATTCTCAGGAGAAACTCTACAAGCCAGAAGGGAGTGTCAGGATATATTTAAAGTGATGAAAGGGAAAAGCCTACAGGCAAGACTACTTTACACAGCAAGGATCTCATTCAGATTCAATGGAGAAATTAAAACCTTTACAGAAAAGCAAAAGCTAACAGAATTCAGCACCACCAAACCAGCTTTACAACAAATGTTCAAGGAACTTCTCTAGGCAGGAAACACAAGAGAAGGAAAAGACCCACAAAAACAAACTCAAAACAATTAAGAAAATGGTAATAGGAACATAGATATCAATAATTATCTTAAATGTAAATGGATTAAATGTTCCAGCCAGAAGACATAGACTGGCTGAATGGATACGAAAACATGACACATATATACGCTGTATACAAGAGACCCATTTCAGACCCAGGGACACATACAAACTGAAAGTGAGGGGATGGGAAAAGATATCCCATGCAAATGGAAACCAGAAGAAAGCTGGACTAGCAATTCTAAAGTCAGACAAAATAGACTTTAAAATAAAGTCTATTACAAGAGACAAAGAAGGACACTACATAATGATCAAGGGATCAACCCAAGAAGAAGATATAACAATTGTAAATATTTATGCACCCAACATAGAAGCACCTCAATATATAAGGTAAATGCTAACAGCCATAAAAGGGGAAATCGACAGTAACAAAATCATATTAGGGGACTTTAACACGTCACTTTCACCAATGGACGGATCATCAAAAATGAAAATAAATAAGGAAACACAAGCTTTAAATGATACATTAAACAAGATGGACTTAATTGATATTTATAGGACATTCCGTCCAAAAACAACAGAATACACTTTCTTCTCAAGTGCTCATGGAACATTCTCCAGGATAGATCATATCTTGGGTCACAAATCAAGCTTTGGTAAATTCAAGAATATTGAAATCATATCAAGTTCTTTTTCTGACCAAAACACTATGAGACTAGATATCAATTACAGGAAAATATCTGCAAAAACTTCAAACACACGGAGGCTAAACAATACACTACTTAATAACCAACAGATCACTAAAGAAATCAAAGGGGAAATCAAAAAATACCTAAAACAAATAAGAATGAAAACACAACCACCCCAAACCTATGGGATGCAGCAAAAGCGATTCTAAGAGGGAAGTTTATAGCAATACAATCCTACCTCAAGAAACAAGAAACATCTCAAATGAACAAGCTAACCATACACCTAAAGCAATTAGAGAACAAAGAACAACAACAACAACAAAAAAAACCCAAAGTTAGTAGAAGGAAAGAAATCATGAAAATCAGATCAGAAATAAATGAAAAAGAAATGAAGGAAACAATAGCAAAGATCAGTAAAACTAAAAAGTGGTTCTTGTGTAGATAAAGTAAATTGATAAACCATTAGTCAGACTCATCAAGAAAAAAAGGGAGAAGACTCAAATCAATAGAATTAGAAATGAAAAATAAATAACAACTGACACTGCAGAAATACAAAGGATCATGAAAGATTACTACAAGCAACTGTATGCCAATAAAATGGAAAACCTGAAAGAAATGCACAAATTCTTAAAAAAGCACAACCTTCCAAGATGAATCAGGAAGAAATAGAAAATATAAACAAACCAATCACAAGCAATGAAATTAAAATTGTGATTAAAAATCTTCTAACAAACCAAAGCCCAGGACCAGATGGCTTCACAGGTGAATTCTATTTAGAATTTAGAGACGAGCTAACACCTATCCTTCTCAAACTCTTCCAAAATATAGCAGAAGGAGGAACACTCCCAAACTCATTCTACGAGGCCACCATCACCCTGATACCAAAACCAGACAAAGATGTCACAAAGAAAGAAAACTAAAGCTTTCAACAAAATTCAACACCCATTTATGATAAAAACCCTCCAGGAAGGAGGCATAGAGGGAACTCACCTCAACATAATAAAGGCCATACATGACAAACCCACAGCCAACATAATTCTCAATGGTGAAAAACTGAAACCAATTACACTAAGATCAGGAACACGACAAGGTTGCCTACACTCACCACTATTATTCAACGCAGTTTTGTAAGTTTTAGCCACAGCAATCAGAGAAGAAAGAAAAATAAAATGATTCCAAATTGGAAAAGAAGAAGTAAAGCTGTCACTGTTTGCAAATTACAGGATACTATACATAGAGAATCCTAAAGATGCTACCAGAAAACTACTAGAGCTAATCAATGAATTTGGTAAAGTAGCAGGATACAAAATTAATGCACAGAAATCTCTGGCATTCCTATACACTAATGATGAAAAATCTGAAAGTGAAGTCAAGAAAAAACTCCCATTTACCATTTCAACAAAAGGAATAAAATACCTAGGAATAAACCTACTTAAGGAGACAAAAGACCTGTATGCAGAAAATTATAAGACACTGATGAAAGAAATTAAAGATGATCAAGGATATATGTATATGTATATCTGACTCACTTTGTCATAAAGCAGAAACTAATACACCATTGTAAAGCAATTACACTCCAACAAAGATGTTAAAAAAATAAAATAAATTTTTTTAATTAAAAAAAAAGAAGGCTAGTTGTTGGTTATACATGTATTCTATAAACAAGTCTTTGATTACTTAGGCCTTGTGGTACCGTGGCTTTGGAACAATGCTAGGCAGGGGATATAGAGAAGAAAAATGTAAACCCTGCATGTGGTAGATAGGATAATGCCTTCCACCAAAGATGTCCACAGCCTAATACCCAGAACCTATGAATAAGTTACCTTACATGGCAAAAGAGACTTTGCCAATTTGATTAAAATAAGATTCTTGAGATGGGGAGATTATCTTGGATTATTCAGGTGGGCCCAGTGTAATCACAAAGACCTTATAAGGGAAAGAGGGAGGCAGGACAAATGCAGTCAGAAAGACATGATGACAGAAGCAGAAGTTGGAGTGATGTGCTTCAAAGATGAAGGAAGGGATCATAAGCCATGACATGAAGAAGCCCTCTAGAAGATGAAAAAGTCAAGAAAATAGATCCTCCCTATACACTCCAGAACGAATGCAAGTCTGCCAAAAACCTTGATTTTAGCCCATAAGATTAATTTCAGACTCATGACTTCCAGAACTGTAAGATAAAAAATTTGTGTTGTTTTAAGCCACTAAATTTGTGGTAAATTGTTACAGAAGCAACATGAAATTAAGAAACTGCTCAAAAGAAATGTATAGTCAATATATTATATACACAAATTATTCAATAATTACAATACAATATCAGGAGTATTATAGAGTTTTTAGACACCAGTGGAAGTTCAGAGAAAAGACATCGAACTTTCATTGCTTATGGAAGACTTTCTGAATAAGTAGTTATTGTTAATTTTGAACTGTAAGTAGAAATTAACCAATATCCTTAACCAATATCACTGCTTGTTCTTCAATCATGCCACTCCCAATGCCATCTTTCTAAAATATAAATCTGATCACATTATTCCCACATTTATCCCTCAGTAGGTTTCTATTGCCTATAGTTCTGATACTTTTTTAAATAAACAAATTCCCCTCAATTTATCTCTCTAATCTCTCACTTTACTATAAACAACAAGGAAAAAAGGGAACCACCTTCAACACTTTGCTTGAAATTTCCTTTGCTATATAATCAACTCCACCATTTATCACTTCTGCTTTGCACATAACTGTAGGAGACATTTTCCTTAAATAGTCTGTGACTATGAAACAAGAATCCATAGCCTTCAGTTTCCAATAACATGTTCCTTCTGAGCCCTTAGTAGTAACAAACTATAGTCCAGATTTCTACTAAAAGCCTTTCCAAGGCGATTTAGGCTTTCTCTACCATGCTCCGCAAACTCCCTCAAATCTCCATACCTTTGCAAGTTCCAAAGCCACCTCCACACTTTTAGGTATTTGTTACAGAAGCACCCTCCTTTGCATACCAAAATTGCTGTCAGTTTTCTATTGCTTAGTAACAAATTTATCTCAGATACAGTAGCTTAACAACACACATTTATTATCACCTAGATTCTGTATGTCATCTGTCAAGTCTTGGCTGCAAAGGATCAAACTTCTGCTAAGGATCTCAAAAGGCTGCAATGTGTTAGGCTGTGCTCCCACCTGAATGCTGGACTGGAAAATAATCCGCTTTCAAACTCATTCAAATTGTTGGCAGAATTCATTTCCTTTCAGCTGGCTGTAGGCTGGAGTTTGCTCTCAGGTCCTTGAGGCCACCAACGGTCCCATGCCTCGTGGACTTTCTTAACATGGACACATACTTCACCAAGCAAATAAAAAATTCTAATATGATAAAATGAAGATTTATATAGCATAACAGGATCCCAGGGATAACATCCAATCACCTTTCCTATATTCTATTGCTTGGAAGCCATAGGTTTTGCCCACAATCAACGTTTTGCCCACAATCAAGTATTATACCACAAGTTGACACCAGGGGTTGAGAAATCTTAGGGTCTGTCCATCACAGATAATATCCAACTTCTCTATAGTAATACAAGCATTCGTAATGTATCCTTGGACTGACTTTCCCTCAAGGGTCAAGGAAATGATTCCCCAGCCTTTTGTTTTTTAATTACCAAAAATATTCTTTAATTTAGAATCCTCAATATTGTCTTTATAATTTTGACTTTAAATGAGTACATAGGTATTCTTTTGTGGCAAAGTAGTATGGTAGAAATAGCTTGGATTATGAATTAAAACTGTCAGAATTATTATGTGGATTACTGACTTGTCTATAGCTCCTTTTTATATTCTTATATACCGTGAGCCAAGCCATTTTAACTCTCCGAGCCTAAGCTGCTTCATTGGTAGAATCAGAATAATCAACAAGTTATCAAAAACTGTGTATGTATATATACATATATGTGTGTGTATGTATATACATAACTATATATATGCATATATATAATGTATATACATAAATTAATACACATATCCTTTGTAAACTTTAAAGTTCTGTGCATATACTGATTCAAATAACATTTGTAATCATGATATTAATTTAAAGGTATGACCTGTGAATGTTGTCTCAATTGCTGAAGTCTTTGGAAATTCTAGAAAGATAAACTAGATAAGTGCTTTGTTTCATTACTTTATTATTGTTATTTTTGTCTCATTACTTTTCAAAAAGATTTTATTTAGCAATCATCTATTTTGTACAAACTTATTTCATCTAAACACAATTCCTCCTCTGAAGTTTTTGCCCAACATCCTTTGGTTTTCTCTGATTTTCTCCTAAATATGCAGTAATATTAATGGCCCCTATTCTCTCTAAATGGTAGTTTACTTTAATAGAACTAGTTTATAGATAGTCAAGTAAAAATATTTTTTATCAGCCTTTCAGTTCAATCTTATGTTCAATCTTTATGTGTGTAGTTTAATCATTAGTTATATTAATTAGCATTAATTAGCACAGATTCTTTTCTTTTTAGCTCTTCAACTCAAGCCCATTCTCAGGTGTTAAAATCCCTAAGAGTATTTAGCTTATAGTACTGCAGGTTTCAACTGTCTTCAACTTTCCATTATAGTATTGTACTTTAGTTAATATGATGATAATAATTATATATACGCATACTTATAAACATATTTTCTATTTTTATTTTAAGGAGCGCTATGTTTGAAAGAATTACCATAGCAAAAATGATTCCAGATGACACAAAACCAGGTTTTTATTGTCACACAGAGTAAATCAATTGGTTTCTATTGAATGAAAGTTTAGCCTCCCAGAAAATGGAACGCTTAAGAACATGAAAAGGTAGGACTCAGGAGGGAGAAGTATTTTTATCCACATTAATATATTTTCCTAAAGCAATACCTGAAGTAATTTTAAAACTTCATTTATAGCCATGAATGGTTTATTTTATAACAAAATTTAAAATATGACTGTGGATTTCTTATCTATTTAATTGAAATGTACAGTGAATTCCCTCTGAAAGCCTTAATTTTGACCTATCTAAATACATAATTTCATTCCTGTGTTGAATAGGAATTCTCATCATTTAGATTCTAATTTTGCTATTTCTTCTCATTATTATATTTAGCCCAGAAACCTACTTAAAACATAAATTTATATAAATAGTAGAACTAACATTACTTTCTCCCTTTATATTTATTTTCAGATTTGAAAGATTAAAGAAAAGTGTAGACTTTTGATACCCTTACATACAAGTCATTGACCTCTCTAAGAATTACTAAGGAATAATGACAAGATAAAGAAGTGGTAAATATTTAGATTCTGAACTCTTTCAACTATAAGATGTTAAGGTAAGTATTTTTTAAATAGTATTTGACAAATGTTTTAAAATTATATTGCCCTTGTAAGATACTGTAATGATTATTGATGACTTTTGGCCCTCTTCAAATGGTGGGGAATTCTTCACACTAAAGCTTTATTCTTAATGTTTCAAATACTTTCCCAAACTTTTTCTCTTGTTTAACATTTATGGGACACCTGTTACCTTCAGGCAGCTAGGAAATCAGTTCACTTGCAAGACAGGAAATAAATCAGACAATAGGACAGCTACAAATGCAATGGTGGACTCAAAATCGAGCTAGTAATAATCAGCTAACTTTTCCACTTATAGAGTTTCTCAATATTTATTAGCAGATATTTATTCCACAGGTATTATCAGCTTATAATTACAGCTTTAGCAGTAAGATTTTTTTGTCACTTGAGTATATTTGATTATAAAATACATCAAGTAGTGAATCAGTAAACATGTATTTATTCAATAAATATTTGAAGAGATGCAAATGTGCACAATTTAATGGAACAAACAATAAGATCAGAACTGAAGATGAATAACATCTAGTCTATGCTCTCAAAGGATGTATAGCCTAGTTCTGAAGATATCTATGCATAATTATAATAAACATCAAAATACAGTTAGTGGGGTAAAATGATATAAATAAAACCATTATGGTCATTCAAAAAGAGGGGGAAAAAAACATTTTTTTGCCCAAGATCAGAGAAATCTTCTTGAGGAAGGTGGCATTCTGTTATGCCTTGCATGGTAATAATTTTGTTCTTTTACATAAATGTTAAGTGAAACCAGTCAATGTACCCAACAATGATATTAGAGCTTGTGTAAAGCAGGAAGGAGAGCTAACAGTTACTGAACACCTTCAATGAACCAAGTGTTGTTTTGAGACCTTTCTTAGTTTTTTATTGTGGTATAACAAATTATCACAAACATAGTGTCCTAAAGCACCACAAATATATTTCTGTCTTTTGGTCAAAAGTCCAACTTGGCTGGCTGGGTTTTTCTTAGGATATCATAAGGCTGAAATCAAAGTGATACCTGCTCTGGGCTCTTATTTGTAATCTCTGGAAAGAATCTTCTGACCTTATTCAGGATATGGGCAGAATCTAGTTCCTTGGGGTTGTAGATCTGAAGTCCCTGTTTCCTTGCTGCTATCAGTCAGGGGCCACTTTCTGCTTTTAGAGGCCTTCTGTATTCTTCTCATGTAGCCCCCTCCAAGTTGAAAGCAGCAACAGGGTATTGAGCCCTTCTTATGCTTCAAATCTCAGACAGCCCCTTCTGCTGTATCTGTCTTCCTCTTCTGCCTTAGTCTTATGCCATCACCAAGAGAAATTTCTCTGATTAAGGGCTTATGTGATTAATTTAGGCCCATCTAAATAATTTCCACTCTTTTTCAGATAAATGGTGCCATGTAACATGACATAATCATCACCCTTACAGGTCCTGACAATGAGAACTTGTCTGATTCCAATGTCCAGGTTTGAAATTCCACTGACTATAAATTAGTAATGTTCAAAGGCGTGAAAATAATGTAAACCCCATACTTACCAAGGCAGAAATGTAGCATTTATCAAATAGACTGCTTTAAAAGAAAATTGTGGTTCTGAGCTATTTCAAAATTAAAATCCCTGATGATAACACACTGAAGAAGCTTCATATCCATAGAGAGGCACATCAAGAGAAAATGGGCACTCCAAGGGGATTCATGCTAGATCTACCAATGCAGCCCTCTGTTGTCCAGAAGAACAGAGGGGCATCTGGGATTCCCCAGACCCACTCATTTATTCACATGGGCGATTACAGCATGGACATGATACCACAAGACCAAGTTGATCAGAATTTCAGGACCCCTGATGAACATAATGGCCCCAGAGAATCTTTAGCCAGACCCTTTATCAACCTGGATGATTCCAGAATGAACTTGGTACCACAGAATCCAGCTGGTCTCACACCAAAAAGAATAAAATACTTAAAGATAAACTCAACCAAAGAAGTGAAAGATTTGTACAATGGAAACTACAAAATGTTGCAGAAATAAATTAGAGAAGACACAAATAAGTGGAAAGACATCCTGTGCTCATAGATTGAAAGACTTAATATTGTTAAGATGTCAATACTACTCAAAGCAATCTACAGATTTAATGCAATTCCCATAAAAATCCCCAAAATAGTGTTTTTTTCAGAAATAGAAAGCTCTGTCCTAAAATTCATGGAATCTTAAGAGACCCTTAATAGCCAAAACAATTGTGAAAGAACAAAGTTGGATGTCTCAATACTTCCTGGTTTCAAAATTTAGTACAAAGCTACTGTAATCAAACAAAATGGCACTGGCATAAAGACAGACATACAGACCAATAGGAAAAAATAGAGAGCCCAGGTACATGCCCTGAAATACGTGATCAAATAATTTTTGACAAGGATGCCAAGACAATTCAATGGAAAAGACTGTCTCTTCAACAAATGGTGTTGGAAAAACTGGATATCAACGTGCAAAAGAATGAAGTTGGATTCTTAGCATATGTAGCAATTAACTCAAAATGTATCAAAGACCTAAATATTAGACCTAAACCTATAAAACTCTTAATAGAAAACATAAGGGAAAAGCTTCATGACACTGAATTTGGCAACAAGTTCTTGGTTATGACACCAAAAATAGTGGTAACAAAAGTAAATATAGATAAATTGGACTGCATTAAAATTAAAAACTTCTGTGCATCAAAGGACACAGTCAACACAGCAAAAAAGGCAACCTACCTAATGGGAGAAAATATTTGCAAATTATTTATTTTATAAAGGTTAATATCCAGAATATATAAAGATCCCCTATATCTCAACAAAAACACAAACAACCCAAATAAAAATGGGTAAAAGTCTCGAAGAATATTTCTCCAAAGAAGATAAACAAATGGCCAAGAAGCACATGAAAAGATGTTCCATTTCACCAATCATCAAAGAAATGCAAGTGAAAACCACAATGAGATACCACCTCATACCCAATAGGATGGCAACTATTAAAAGAACAGAAAATAACAAGCATTAATGAGGACATGGAGAAATTGGAACACTTGTGCACTGTTGGTAGAAATGTAAAAAACTGCAGCCACTATGGAAACAGTATGGTGGTACCTCAAAAAATTAAAAGTAAAATTTCCGTATGATCCAGAAATTCCATTTCTGGCTATATACACAAAAGAATTGAAAACAGGGACTTGAACAGACATGTGTACATCCATAGCAGCATTATTCACAATAGTCAAAATTTGGATGCAACCCAAGTGTTCACCAACAGATGAGTGGGTAAACAAAATGTGGCATACACATACAATGGGACAGTATTCAGCCTTCTAAAGGAAGGAAATTCTAATATACAATACAGTATGGGTGAAACTTGAGGAAATTGTGGTATATATTGATAATAAGCAAGTCACAAATAAGGCAGATACTGTATGATTTTACTCATATGAGGTATCTAGAGTAGTCTGATTCATAGAGACAGAAAGTAGAAGGGTGGTTACCAAGGGGGATACGGGGAATGTGCAGTAGTTGCTTAATTGGTATAGAGTTTCAGTTTTGCAAGATGAAAAGTGTTCTGGAGGTTGTTTGCAAGCGATGTGAGTATACTTAATATCACTGAACTGTACACTAAGAAATGGTTAAGACGGTAAATTTTATGTTATTTATTTTACCACAATTGAAAAAAAACATATGATTTTTAAAAAGTCCTTGATGATTTTTAAATAGAGTTTATCTACTGTTATACTATTGTTTAAGGTAATGTACACACACACACACATAAGATGTATGAAGTGTAAAAATGGAGCCATTAAGGAGAAATCTATTCTTAATTTTATAGGAGGATCTGGAAATTTCTGAGGGAAGTCAAAGTTGAATTCATTCAATATTGTTTTCACATAGGCTATTTATTGGTTTATATAAATATAAACATCATCCGAATGTTTACTCATGTGGTACCAAGCACCTGCATATTTGGAAACATGCTACAGACATTTCTTCTCACTCCCCTTGGATTGATAGGTAGGCACAAAACACATTTCAATTTTCTCTTCAAGAGTTTGCCAGACTATACTAGAATATCTATACTCAGAGTATTTACATTTTACTTAAATGCCATGGCCCTATTTCTTTTAATAAAAAGTTGTTGATCCTTAAGAATACATAATTCTGAGCCAAACTAATTTTCATTCAAGGACAGAATGCATGTGTACATATGTTTTAGGGGCATTAAAATATTAGAGAGGATACTATAATTTATAATTATGTAACATTGATTATCTCAAGAGAAAGAAATTGGAAATGTAGGTTTGGGATAAAGAAGGCTTATATTATTCATGTTTTCATTATATACCTCTTATTACAAGTATTAACTTTTTAAAGAATCCATCACAATATGAAAAAAATCTTATTCAAATTATCCTTTTATCAACACTATACTTCTTTTTGATAACCATGTCTATATTTTCTGGAAAAAAATTTGTCTTTAATTCAAATGCAGAAATCCCTCAACAAGATCTTTACAAGTAGAAGACTTACATCATTTTTATACTTTGGGTTATTTCTCTACAAATGAATTGAGTCTGTTCCTATTATGGTGGCCTTCAATAAGGTATTTAATTTAAAACTCAAGAAAGCTCAAACGTTCGAGTCATGTAGAAGTTCGAGCGTAATAACAGTTGATCTGGCCTTAATTTTAGCTGGATTAAAGGCACTGGAAATTTAGTCATTAATAATGACAATAGTATTTTGTATTTCTGAACCACTTTAAACTTTACAGAGTCCTTTATTTTCATTGTATGTATAGAATGATCCTTGTAGTTTCTGCCATCATCCATGTCTCTGTGATGAAAAACCTGATAATAAGATGTTGGATAATTTACCAAAAGTCAAAGCTAGTGTGTGTCAGGGTTGAGAAGAAATTCAGAGGTATTTGAATCTAATTCTAGTTTCTTTTTCTTGCTTCTGTCATATTTCAAAACTACATAGATGGCCATTTGTTGGGTTTTTGTAGCAAACTCTAATTTGCCAGTCTTTCCTTGATGCTCTCTCTGTCCCAGAAAAGGAAAGTTGTTCTTTCTCCTGACAAGATGGCATGCTGCCATTACAACATCCTTTAATAAATAAACACATCTACTCAATGTCACAACAAGTTAGAAAGTACTTATTTCTGTTCAGTGAGCCAGATGAAATCAATAATCACCAGGGAGTTGCCACTATAATTCATTAAAGCCGTTCACTGGGCCCCAGTAATCAGTGCAGAGAATGGAGCCAAAATCTGGATTCACTAGGGAGAGAAGGTTAGGATCAAATGTCTCAGCTCAAGTGAAAATAGTATCTAGTAATCATTGCATCACAGCCTTTTACACTTCAAAGAGCTGAATCTCCTTCTCAATAATGGAAGAAATGGTTCCAAAATCACCCACTAATTTTGAGAATTCAACCTAGCATTTTAAAAAAGAAAAAGAAAAAAACAAAGCCGACAGAAATAATGGTTTTTGAGAAATATTGTGATATTCTGGTCTTTTTGGTCCCCAGGTCTACATCATTGGTCACAACTTGACAGCTTGTTTATTTCACAACTTACTACATTCAGATTCCTGTCTCAAAGTCTCCTTTACTCTTCTACTTCAATGTTGGAGGCTGCAGGACACATTCTTTGGTTATCTGTCTTCTCTATATCTAAATTCATTTTTCTTTTAGTTTTAAATAACATTCAAATGTCCAGGAATCCTGAATTTATGTCTCTATCCTACATTGTTAGCTGGGTTCTTTACTCAGATATCCGATTTGACACCACAAATTGACAATTACATTTGGATGCCTTAAAAACATTTCTAACTCCTCATGCCCAGACCTGAATTCCTCATTTCCCTCCTAAAACCACTCTGCTCAACCCATCTCAGTTGACAGCAATTCCATACTTCAGTTGCTCCATTTCTGAAATTGAAGTCATACTACATTTCCCCCTTTTTCTCTTCTTTCTTTCTCTCTCTCTCTCTTTCTTTCTTGGCTGCTTTGAGTCTTTTTTGCTGCGTGTGGGCTTTCTCTAGTTGTGGAGAGCAGGGGCTACTCTTTGTTGCAGTGTGAGGGTTTCTCATTGCAGTGGCTTCTCTTGTTGCAGAGCACGGGCTCTAGGCGTGCGGGCTTCATTAGTTGTGGCACATGGGCTCAGCAGTTGTGGCTCACGGACCTAGTTGTTCCATGGCATATGGGATCTTCCCGGACCAGGGCTCGAACCCGTGTCTCCTGCATTGGCAGGCAGGTTCTTAACCACTGCCCTACCAGGGAAGTCCTCTCCCTTTCTCTTAGACCTGGCCTCTATCCTGGGAAACTGTGTATAACCCTTTGAACATATAAATCAGATAATGTGAATATTATATTTAAAATCTTGCAATGGTTTACACAGAATAAAAGCCAAAGTCCTGAAAATGGCCTTCAAAGGCCCGCAGAATTTGGTCTACATTTATCTTCTTACTCACTTCACTCCACGTCCTGGCCTCCTACATCTCCATGAACACACCAGGCCTCCTGCCGCCTTACAGCATTTGCCCTGGCTGTTCCCTCTGCCTGCTGTGTCCTTTCTCCTCCTATCTAGAAGACAATCTCCTTCAAATCCTTCAAGTCTTCATTCAATATCCACATACTCAGTGACCCTTTTTAAAATTGCAACTCGTCATCCAGCAAACTCCACTTTTCTAGCTTCATTTTTCCCTATATCTTATACCATCTTCTAATCTGTTGATTACTATGATCATTATTTACTGTCTGTCTTTTCTCCATTAGAATGTAAGTTCCATGAGGGACTGGATCATTACCTTGTTCATGGATGTATAGTAACCACCTAAAGTGTCTGACAGATAACAGACACTCAGCCATGTGGTAAATAAATCCTTCTTCTAAAGAAACTTGTCTCTTTAGATTGACACAACAATTGTTTCTCTATATGTCCTATAAAACATGTATATGTATATACCTACATATATAATATATATGTATATATTTACGGTCTTTAGTTCTAATATTTTAAAAATAGATGATTGTGTCACAAACTTTGAGTAAAATTGGTCTATGACCAGTGCATATAGTTGTTTACAGAACCACCTTTGTACAAAACCCATCTCACATCACGATAAGGGCGTTTGGTAAAGAGAATAATGGCATCCCCAAAGTGTCTGTATCCTAATCTCAGAAACCTGTGAATGTGTTACCTTACATGGAAAAGGGATATTACAGATATGATTAAGTTAAAGGTCTTGAGATGGGGAGATTATCCACATGGGCCCAACGTAATCACAAAGTCTTATAGGAGGGAAACAAGAAGGTCAAAGTTAGAGAAGGGGATGTGACATTGAAAGCAGAGTTGTTCTCATCCTATTCCCCAGAAGTTGTGAATGTTGATGAATATGCCAAAAGGGACTTTAGAAATGTGACTAAATTAACGACCTTGAGATGATGGGGTGATCCTGGATCCAGGTGGGTCCAAGTAATCACACAGGTCTTTGTAACAGGGACTCAGGAGGAGTCAGAGGAGAAGCAGATGTGATAATGGGAGCAGAAATTGGAGTGACCACTTTGAATATGAAGGAAGGAGCCCCAAGGCAAGGAATACAGGCAGCCATTAGAAGCTGAAAAAGACAAGAGAAGAGATTCATCCCCCAGAGTCTCCAGAAGGAATCAGCTAATACCTTGACTTTAGCCCAGGGAAATTGATTTTAGACTTCTGACTTCCAGAACTGTAAAATAATAAATTTGTGTTGTTCCAAGCCACAAAATTCATGGTAATGAGTTACAGCAGCAATGGAAAATTGATACAATATGTAGAGAAAAAACAGCATTTGCCAAATCAGTAATAGGTGCCGGGGAATGTATATATTTGCTCTTACACCAAAATCTCATCTGCTATAGCAGCTGCAATTCGAGTCACCCCCTCACTAAGTTTATAATTATCAGTCATTTTTTAAAAGATTCATTTTTCTTCTACACAGGCCAAATTGGTGAGTGGAGCGGGAATGTGGTAGTGTTAACTGAAAAAACTCTCAGCACCAAAACTCTCCGTCCAAACCCCTGCACTGGGACCCCTGTACCAAACTCCAGCATGACTTGTAGAAGCTTAAGGTGCTTCCCTAGGATGACCCCACCCCCATTTAAAATGCCTGCCTAAGAAAGCTCAATGCTGCCAGGAGAATTTTGTTCTATGATAGGCTCTGAACCCCCTTTAGAGCAGTTATTTTAGAAAACTTATAATTATAAATCCTTTCTCTGCCCTTTTGAGATATTAATCTTCCACCCCCCAGAACTGTCATCCTAAGGACTTGGTAGTCCTCTCTTTGAAATGCAAATATTCAGGGAGATAACTCTCTTTCTTCCCAGTCCCTGTGGGAGGGGAAGTTCCTAAATTCTAGGTACCTCACTCCAACTTGTACAATTATTCCCCCTGCTTGTCATAGAAATACCAGAAGTTTGTTTCTCTTCTAGACAAGCATCAATTAGTAAACCCAGATAGCCTGGCCACATGGAGCAAACCTCCCCTTAAGGCCCTTCAGTGTCTTTCCTATAGCATACCCAGCATTTCAAAAGTCTCTTGCCTTTTGTTTCTGCAAAGTTGAGCTCAGTTTATGCTGAATTCTCTTCCAACTCTGGTAGTTATTGCTGAATAAAATCTGGCTTTACCACCTTTAACTTCTACCCAACCTTGTTTCTCTTTGACAGTAGGAATCACCGCCCCTGAATTTCCCAAGTTGATGGTGTCACCAGTCTTTGCAATCCCTCTAGAAATGAGGTATTGTTTTCGTTTCATTTACTATATCTATATCTATATAGATATAGATACATAGAGAGAGAGGGAGAGAGGAAGAGAGAGAGAGAGGTAGTTCTAGTGGTTTCTATTTGTCCTTTCTTAGCATAACAGCCCTTACTTCAAAGGTAAGGGGATAAAATACAGAGGCTCCACCAGCTGTTCACTATGTCTATTTCAATTATACATCTGGAACTGAGGAAACAGCCATAGAATGGGTTCAGGGACCTACTGGGCACACTGTAGGCTTAACTAGAGGCAAAACTCCCTTGATCACCTGACCATTAGCCTCTACTCTATTAGCCACTGCTTTAACAGTGATGTTTGGGTCTCTAGGTCTTAATTTCATTTCTTATCCAGTATTTTGTAATCCCTAAAATGTCTGATTATGCTCCCTTCCTTAATTCACAGTTATACTGAAAAATGGCTACAGTTCTCCTTAAAGAAGGCAGGGAGGAAAATTAGCAGTATAAAATGTTGGCAGTGTACCAGGGTTCTTCCTCAAGAGCACATAGCGTTACATTCCTTCAAGGAGTTCTAGGTCTGTGAATTGGTTCAGATTTGGGAATTAAATGAAGGAAGGGCCACGGTTCTTTGATTTGATTATTCCAGTCAAACCTCTGCTCACTAGACCTAGAGCTTTCCCATTTATACAGATCAAGTAACAATGTAGTTTTCTGCTCATCTATTTCACTCCAGGGACACCAAAGATCAACTAGCCAACACCATATCTCTATAGGTCAGAATATTCTGATTACTGCTTTGGCTTTACTGTCCATTACAGAAACTATGACCATCTTGTCTTTGGCAATTAAGTGCTGCCACTTGGTCCCTGTACCCTGGGATCCAATTATCCCCATGGAATTTAGGGAATCTCAGTTCTATGGTAGCAATTCTCAATATAATTTCTGACCCCAGCTAAGAGTGACCACAGAGCTCTTCAAGGATGCTGAGACTTCTTTCACAAATTTGTTTTTTACAGGTATGGTGAAGAGCATATCCTCTGGATTTCCATGAAGGTGGGTTGGCAAGACTTATGCGATAAATGCCCTCTAGCAGCTCTAAGCCTTTGGATACCCTGATCTACAGTAAACCAACGAAGTTCTGGCATATTGGCTTTATTAGTGTAAGGCATCTTTGTGTGTGTATCTATCTTTAGTGAGTGTAAGGCATCTTTTGATCCTTATTTCAGTCAACCAACCAAGCAAACGATCATTATTAACCTTCTCAAGCTACAACATTGAATCTGGAGCCCAACTTCATATTTCTTCAATCTGAACACTCCTCTCTTAAGCTTTATCCCCACATATTGGTAAAATTGTGCAATTTTTTTAGTATGCATCATACTTCCTCACGGGACACATTTTGTACCTCAGATCCTTTGGGGCCTGATGGGACTTTAATCTGGTTATGAATCTGGACACAAGGATAGGTGGTAGGAAAGGCTCTGAGGAGGAATCATCAGTGTTTTGCAAGGCAACTGCCTCACAGGAACAAATTATAGTTTCTTTAGGCGAGGGAGGCTAGTCTTCTTAGGCAGAGCTGATTCTACAGAAGACACAGCATAAATTAGGGTTGCAAGGTTCTCAGCTTAACTGGAATCTGTTCATTTGCCCCCATGCCAAATTTTACTATTGCATTCCTTCTCAATCTTTGCTCCAGCTTGATTGAGAGTGACTTTGAGACATTGGGAATTCAACTTGCATTATTATTCAGCCATCTGCAGGGTTAGACATTGAGTGTGGTTTTCAGAAATATTGGTTCTGGAGATATGAAAGATGTAGGTTTCCTTCAGGGCAATTATAGAAGCTTTCAGTTTCTTTGAGCTGAGAATTTAAAGCATGATCATACCGTTTTCTTTCCTAAATTATTCAGTGTGGTTAGAAGGAAAAAACCAAGCCCATTATACTCTTTATTTTCACTTAAATTTTTATAGTAGTGAATACTTTGTTACCCAGTGCCTTGCTTTTTATAGGCAATTGATTACAGGTATCTATACATGATAATTTGAGTGACCACTTGACATGCATGCCATGGATTACCCAGTGCCCACTTCACCACTGGAAATATACACATTAATGTGTTTAAAGCTAATAAAATCAGAGAACCAGTTTCAGGAAACCCTAAAACGATTCAGAAAACTCATCCTCAAAATTCTGGTTCTCTGAGGTAGATTGATGAATCACCCCAGTTTGCCCAGAATTGTCCCAATGATAGTACTGAATAACTCACATCCCAGAAAACACCATATTCCTAGCAAATCAGGACAGTAGGTTACTCTGCAGCCACTCTTTGTTCCAAATTCTGTGTTCAGGGTTTACTCAGAGAAGCAGAACTATAAGAACTGTGTGTGTGTGTGTGTGTGTGTGTGTGTGTGTGTATACATACATATATATATACAGTTCCTTTCCGCCCTCCAAAATTCACACAGGAATCTTTCTCTTGTCACACCATAAGCAGAAAGGGAATTCTGGGAAATACTTCAGCCTAACCACATTGACAGATTTCAATGCAAAACCACAGCAATATCATTAAACACCATATCCTCTTCATTCCCAGGGAAAATTGTTTGCAATTAATGCTTTTTTAAGGAGTGTCTACCTAAAAATTGCAATAAAATATCTATTTATTCCATGTATCTGGAAACTAACATGCAGATTTTTATTTCATAGTATTTCTTCATGGAAATACATACATTTGGACTTGGTTCTAATATGTAGCTTTTTTGTTTGTTTGTTTGTTTTGTTTTGTATTTTTGCGGTACTTGGGCCTCCCACTGTTGTGGTCTCTCCCGTTGCGGAGCACAGGCTCCGGATGTGCAGGCTCATCGGCCATGGCTCACGGGACCAGCCGCTCCGCGGCATGTGGGATCTTCCTGGACCAGGGCACGAACCCGTGTCCCCTGCATCGGCAGGCAGACTCTCAACCACTGCGCCACCAGGGAAGCCCCTAATATGTAGCTTTTAAAAAATTATCAATGGTTATTTAGGTCACAAGTATAGAAAACTGGTTCTACCTAATTTGTTAAGCTATGTGAAATACGACTTCTCCCCATGAACTCTAAATTTTCATTCTTGTTTTTGTGGAGTTATTTTGTATTTCATTTGCCTAACACAATAATCTCCTTATTATAATAATTTCTTTTTTTTTTTTGCGGTACGCAGGCCTCTCACTGTTGTGGCCTCTCCCGTTGAGGAGCACAGGCTCCGGACGCGCAGGCTCAGCGGCCATGGCTCACGGGCCCAGCCGCTCCGCGGCATGTGGGATCTTCCCGGACCGGGGCACGAACCCGTGTCCCCTGCATTGGCAGGCAGACTCTCAACCACTGCGCCACCAGGGAAGCCCTAATTTCCTTAATTGAGGTCATTTCAGAGAATTTCTAGGCCCTGTTTTCATTTCAGCAAGAAATATTTAATGAAGTTTTTAATGACATTAGGTCTACAGAATTTTTATATGTCCTACTATCTAAGAAATGTTCACAGTCTTAATTTAGGGTATTCACTACCTGCTCATCTTTGGTAGGGACATAACAAAAAGATGTTCCTTGACCTGAATACATTGAACTGCACTAGTGGAACTAAAATGGGAACAAATCTGAAGGAATCTCTTGAAGCCACGTCAGGGGAATTAAAACACTGGGTAGTTTCATCATCATCCTGACCAAATATGAGGCACTCTGAGATAGGAAATATGATTATGAATTGCAACTTCAAGACATTGGTAAAGCAAGGCCTGAACCTTATACAAGATAAGGACAGGGCTTCCCTGGTGGCGCAGTGGTTGGGAGTCCGCCTGCCGATGCAGGGGACACGGGTTCGTGCCCTGGTCCGGGAAGATCCCACGTGCTGCGGAACGGCTGGGCCCGTGAGCTGTGGCCGCTGGGCCTGCGCGTCCGGAGCCTGTGCTCCGCAACGGGAGAAGGAGAGTTAATTCAGGAAGATAGTCCCTCAGTAGTAGAACTGAAACACTCTCCAATACTCCCATACAACTATTAACAGATATAAATAAATCATCAATAAAATGAAACCCATATTAAATACTAGTTGAAGTGATCTGGTTACATGTTCTATGCCTGGGAAAAATTTGGAAAGTATTATTTGGACTTAAATCATGTGGAATCCAAAATATTTTCATTGTGCTATCTAGTTTTATTTTCCTTTTAGTATAGAAGTTATAGCAATTGTCATTTTAAAAAATAATGTTTTTTAAGTATACGTTGTGGTTTCCTCCAAATTAAACAAAAATGATATGTAAGAACTCCAATTTCACTTTTCAAAAATATTTAATATGCATGAATTTGTATGTATAGTCCTGCATTGCCATACGTTTTCTTTATATACATCCCAATAAAATTGATTTAAAATATCATAGCAATAAAATGTAAAATACTATATTCAAAAATATAATTATTTAAAATGCTATATAAAAGTGTTTTCATGACTTTTTTGTACTTGAGTAGATGGAAATGTATCTTATTAAAATTTTTAGTGTTTATTTGAAAACTGAAGCTCACAGTTGCAATGAAGAAAAATAGCATAAAATAAAATTTGTTTCAAATTAAAACAACTCTTTATTAAAAATGCTTTAGATTAGTTTACTCTGTCAATTAAATTACATGCATACCTTCAAATAATTTTGTACTCATATGTCAATATGTCCGCTAGAAGAAATTTCGTCCCACAGCTGATGACAAGTTCAACTTAGGCCTTGCCTTTTCCCAAATTCTCACATTCAGTTTTTCAGAATGGTCTGAATTAATGAGTCATTTTTATGATAAAACGCTGAAAGAAATATTAAAATGATGAATCTATCGCAAACTTAGGAGAGAGCTGGTGTCGTAAAAAGAACTTAATACTTCTAATAATAAATAATTCTCTCAACTGCTGAATTTTCAGTTCAATACCTTCTCAAGAAGATGTCAGAATGAAGCATTAAAGGTTGCTTGACTCCATCAGAATGGGAATAGAGTGGCAATCTTGAGGAGAAAGGAACTGGAGGAATCAATAAAACTCCACAGGATGGCTCCATAGAGAGCAGAATGGAAGTAGTAATATGAGCACTTAGGATAGACTAGATGTTTTTAACCTATTTTTCATTTAGTTCTTACAATAAAACTACATATTATTAATTTTTTTTAATGTGAGACTAAGGAGAACGTGGTTTTAAAAGCTTAAATGACTTAAAAAATAAGAATTATAATGTGCTACCACAAGATTAAAACCAATATCTGTCAGAATCGGCTGCTCAGAGTGTGATCAATGGCGCAGCTGTGTTACTATCACTTGGGAGCTTGTTGAAAAGTCCACCTTGGCCCCATCTCAGATGCACTGAATCAGTCTATAGGGGTGGCACTCAGAAATTGGTTTAAACAAACTATCTGGGTGATTCAAATGTATACTACAGTTTTAGAAAGTCCTACCCTATACCACACAGGGACTTGGAATTGGGTTTCATTTATCGTATTTACAACAATATGTCCTTGTACAAACCACTGAACTCTGTATGTCATTGCATCATCTTTGAAAAGGTGAAAAAAAAATATCCTCATGCCTTTCTTATAGAACCTTTAAAAGAGAACAATATATTCTGCAAAGCATTATAAAATCTAAATAGCAGAATGTATTTGTATCATCAATCATAATTACTATTTATTTTTATGTCACCTTGTATGACATATTTTTGTAAGTTAAAATTATTTAAAGAAAGACTCCACAATACCATCCCCCAATCTTATTATTTCATCTTTTGTCAAGGGTTCCTAGCAATTGCCCTTGACCACAAAAGTAACTGATGGCCTTGTAAATAGGATTATCTCATTTGAGGATCTGCTTTCCCAACTTTAGAAACAAACGATTAGCTTCCTTAAGTTATTACATTCAAAGCTGGAGTGGGGGCTTCCCTGGTGGCGTAGTGGTTGAGAGTCCGCCTGCCGATACAGGGGGCACGGGTTCGTGCCCCGGTCCGGGAGGATCTCACATGCCGCGGAGTGGCTGGGTCCATGAGCCATGGCCGCTGAGCCTGCGCGTCCGGAGCCTGTGCTCCGCCAAAAAAAAAAAAACTGGAGTGGAACTGTTATCTTTTAGGAGACTAAGATTTTTGGATTGCTTTGTACTATGTCAATCACTTGCAAGATTCACTGTCAAGTTTCCATATACCATGGGCAATCCTCTTAGATCAGAGAAAGGGTTATATTTACTAAATTTCCAAAACATTTCCCTAGACGTTCTGGTTACTACCTAGGAGTAAAGAAGGAACAAAATGTGCTTTTAGACTTTCTCCTTAGGATGGAAATTTCCAAATTAGAGGTGCCCCTATGGTAAAAGTAAAGTTTTCCTCGAAGAGGGAAGGGGCACCCCTATCTTTGATTAAGATGCCTTCAAACACATTTCTTTGTTCCACTTATTTCTGTGAATTTTATAAGGTGAAAATAAGTGAAGTAAAATGTTTTTACTGAGGCACTTGCCTTGAAACCCTTGAAATAAGATGGAATGACATGAAAATAGGGATGAAAACATGTTTAGGATACATAGACAAAATTCTGGAAATGCACTAAAAATGTGTGATCTGGCTGACAGAGGAGAAATATGAGATTAAAGAGATGAAAAATTCCTCAAGAGATAAGTTGGGGTCTCGAGTTTTAAAAACTGAGTGTGATAAAGTTGGTCGAATATTACATTTAGGCTGCTCATCCTCCTTCCCAAGGCTATTGAAGGAGAGATTAATCCCTCAAAGAGAACACTGCTAACACTTCAAAAATCCAATTTATGAACAATGTTCAAGTGTCTGAGGATACACATTTATAATCTTAACAACCTCCTAGTCACTCAAAACTTGGCAGAAACACCATTCATTTTCAAATATCAGAGGATGTCATACCCTGAGGAGAAAATTAACATCAGAAAGAAAAAATATTATGAAAAACTGAAGACAGAATAGTAAAAGATATAAGGACTTCTGTTCCCTTGACAATAATGTTTAGTTGGCTGGTATTAGGGCAAATGTTTTGGGTTTAATATTTTGGTTGGAACATTTAATAATGACCTTTTCATGCTTTTTATTAAGTACCTAAGGATATGGAGAAGATCTGCTTCAAGGCAGATGAAAGTGTCAGGAGAAAAAGTCTCAAAAGAAAAATTATAATGACTGTTTCATATGTAAAGTATGGGTCTCATACTAAAATGCATCTTCTCAAAACATAAAATTAAAATACTTAATTTAACCTCACAGACATTTAAAAATTGTTAATGTCACTAAGTTTTCATTTTCTCATCTGTAAAATGATAACAGTTATCATAGTTGCTATGAAGATTAATGAGAAAATCATAAAAGTTGTAGCAGAGTTCATGGCATAGAATAGGTACTTGTTAAATGTCAGTTACACTACTACTGGGACTTCAAAGACCATCTTAACTATTACCAATAGTAATATCAGTAATAATAATTTATGTTGTTTCTAAATTTTTATTGGCACTCAGTTTTTATATATCCTATTATTACAACCTCCTGTTTGCTTGATTACTTGTCCATAAGAACCTAAATACAAAACAGGTGTTTAAAAACTATTTATTCTTGGTTTTCTTTAAATTTGCTACAATAACCTATACCACAAAGTCTCCCAAGAAATGCAATCAAACAGCTAAAATTTAGAAAAAAATGTGCCATTTTCTTTGATAAAAACATAATAAAACAAATGGAGAAATTATTTGGCAAAATTCTTTTCTGAAACCTGTATTGTCATATATAGAAACAATCACTATTAAAGGAAAAAGTTTTACCTGTGTTATGAATGGCTGATTTTAGTTTAAAAAAGTGTAACAAAACTGGACACAATGTTTGCTGTTGACATTTTAACATAAGGCACAAAATGCTGTTAGTTATTAATTCTGTTACCTTCCTGTACGGTTTAATTTGAGCACCCATTCTATGTAAGGCACTTAGCCACATGTGTCGTATACATTTTGAAGGTTTAGTGAAAGGAATTACGGTATACATTAAAAGAATAAGACTGAGGGGGCTTTCCTGGTCGCGCAGTGGTTAAGAATCCGCCTGTCAATGCAGGGGACACGGGTTCGAGCCCTGGTCCAGTAAGATCCCACATGCCTCCGAGCAACTAAGCCCATGTGCCACAACTACTGAGCCTGAGCTCTAGAGCCCGTGCTCCGCAACAAGAGAAGCCACTGCAATGAGAAGCCTGCGCACTGCAACGAAGAGTAGCCCCCGCTCTGTGCAACTAGAGAAAAGCGCATGCGCAGCAATGAAGACCCAATGAATCCAAAAACAAATAAATTAATTTAATTAATTTACAAAAAAAAGAATAGAACTGTGATTTTTAAAAATATCCTCAAGTTAATCATTGGAGCTACCCTAAGCAAAAAAAAAAAGGAATTAGTGAAAGGATAGAAAAAGAAAAAAAAGTAGGTTACTTCCAAAGGATTGAAATCAGGAACTATAAAGCCAAAGTGAATTTCCTCTCTTATAGTTGCCTCTGCCTTTCTCTCTTATTTGCCTCAGTTTTCAAGGCTATACATCACATGGCTTCCCACTCTCATAGCTGAGTATGGATACCCCACAGTTCCTGAGTTTACAATTTATAATTCCAGCTCATACAGAGAGACTCAGCAGTGTCCTTGAATCTCAATCCAGAATTCTCAGAGACAGAATATGATTGGCCCAGCATGAGGCAGCAGATTATCTCATCTGATTAATTGCACTAAAATGACAGTGTCACATAGTACAACAATAGCACTTAATCCCTGGGGGTCAGGGAGGCAATTCTCAGTAATAAGAGGCCATTGTGAAATGGAAAAATACCCTCAAATGTATCGATAGCATTTAGTATTATTCTTGAGGCTGAATACCCAGTGGTTTGGCCTATACTAGCTACTTTCCAAAACTCATGTTCATGCCAAACAACTTCCAATGTTAAGATTCTCTTCCAAATGCGCCCTAGGACCATACTACGCAGTGACCTCTCACTTCTTCCTACAGTCCAATAACTGGTTGGAAATCTTTTGCCATTCTTCATGAGACATATTGAGTGAAGGCAAATTTAAAAACGAAACTAAATTTTCTTGTTGGTATTTCTGCACTGCCATTTGTTAAGCATGGTTTATAGATGCTGATTAACAATGCTATTCATCTTTCACAGGCAGAATTCCAGTTATGCTTGAAGCCTAACAGAAGCCCCAATGATTTGGTTAGCCTACAAAAGTCAATTCAGTGAGAAGTATAAGGGCAGTTGGGTCAATTGTATGCTATTGTATACAGAAACCAATAAAAGCAACAACAGCCACAAAAATCAGCTGATTGGTTGGCTGAGTATTTTTTTTAAACAGTGACTTGGAATGATGTAGAGACAATTACAGAGTTAGAATTGGAGCATGCCCTTGTTAAAATTCTGAGATGTCCAACACAGTGACTCCACTTCAGCTTTCATGATTTTCTAAGTATCTTTTTAGGCCCTTCTACATTTTTTGTGCACTGTCTTCATTGTACCTCACCGCGGGCGGTCTGACGATTTGAGTACTATTGTGTCCCCACAGTAACTAAAACTGATCATGGGTTACATGCACTTGTCCCTCTCTTAAATAGAAAATATGAGCAACTGAGCAAGATAGCCTCAAATCCACTTCAAGATATTAAAATCTGAGAAAGTTTATGATAAATAATACTTATGATTTTAGACTAATTTTTACATGCAGCATTTGGCTTTTGATAAGAATAACATTCAAGATTTCTCTGAGAACCAGGGGAGTGCTTTTTGCCTCTATGAATAGTAATGACTGTTTAAAAGCTGCATATGTTTTTGACTCCAGAGGTAGCTGACAGTAGTTAAACAGGATAATCCTCTTGGGGATATTTACATTTCTAAAGAAGAAGCTAGTGAAGAAAACAATTAACCCAAAGCATTAAGTACTGTAAGTGAATGATATGTGATGGTGGCCAACAGACAGACAATGTGGACATAGGGGTTGCTCCAGCTCCTATGTCCATTTACATTAACCTGCAAAACTGGCACATAATGTGTCAAATGTTTACAAAATAAAATCTGTCACTTATAAAATTTATCTCTCTGTATTTTATAAAAGCAATCTTAATGTATTACAGCTTGTTATTATTCTTCAGTCATGTCTAAGTTTGAATTGGCATTTTAACATAAAACGTTGCTTATCTTGCCTAATTACTCCAAAATTCATCTTTGGGGATGACTATATTGAAGCGTAAAATCGGACGGATAATTGTGTGTAGTTTACTTTTGCTCTTCTGCTTCTGAGACTCCGGAATTAGGAACTGTTTTCTGATTTTCCGATGCAGAAGCTGTGACAACGATCAGTATATTTCCTTTCAGTTCTAAGTGCATGCTTTTTTTGAGGTGCTTTTTATGATGATGATTCTACGGCTGAATTCTGTAAACAATTCTCTTTAGCTAACTAGAGCAACGTTAGCCATTTTCATAGAGGATCGAGGAGGGTCATTGTGAAGATATAGCACAAGTAAGATGCCTTTCTTCCTATGATGTGCTATTGTTTTGTGGGCATGCCTGCTAGCAGCTGGGCCTGTGGGAGGTCCTGTGGTGGTTATCTCAGTGGCCCTTGCACACCAGGCCTGGTTCACCTGGACTTTCAGCAAGTTTCCTGGACCCAGCGGACTGTTATTACAAGCCAGCTTTGGCCTGCCCATACGCCCTTGTGAATTTCTCTGTCTCCTGTTGGTTCAGCCCTTCAGTCCTCACCTATTCCTTCCGTCAAGTTTCTCTGCCTCTGATAGATTGTGTGTTTCTGTGGCAGCCACACACTCTTCCACAAGTTCAGAATCTCAGGATTGATGGAGGTGGGGCCAGAGGATGTTTCCCTAAATTTTTAGTTTCTTCCTTGCTTGCTTTTTCTCAGCCCTAGTGGGAGTAGTTGCCCCCTGCGTTGGCTTTTCCGTATTCCTAGAGTACCAGTTTGCAAACCTTTTAGAAGTTACCCTTTTTACTAGTTCATAATGATTTGCATTAAATGGCCCATGTTCAAATTGCTGAGGTAGTTTTTACTTTGTGACTGATGGAAATGCATATTTGTATTTAAAAAGTCACACTGAAAAGTTTAAATTGTGTTGGTGGTGAATCCTTTCTAAGAAAATATCAACAGATCTCAAAGAAACGGGAGTTCGAAATACCAATTCAAGTAGGTGTGGTTCATTTGTTTTAATACCTGTGTTTTAGGTTTCAGAGAAAATTGTGGGAAGGAAAAGACAACATTTGGTCATAAAAGGTAAATATATCCAGGTAACTACTGTACTCATTACCTGACTCAATATAGAAACAGCGTGTCCCTGTGTAAGTGTTTTATACATATTAGAAGCTTTGAGAAGGTTTTTGTGACTTTGAAGAAATCTCCCAATGATACTCATTTCCTTCATTTCTTTACTCACTTCTGACAAACGAGAGAACAGTAACTGAAGCAGCTTAAAATAGTTAATGGGATACGGTTGCCATGTAGATAAGAACTCTCTCAGGAAAGTAGCCTATATCCTATTAGACACTCCTAAATCTTTTCTATTTGGGGTTTTAGTTATATGACTTCCCATATCATCATGATATTATACAATTACCTTAGGCAACTTTAAAGCACTGATACTTTCATGTGAAGTGAAGAACACTTCAAGCCCCAGAGCAGTGGAAAAGATGCTTTAGAGGTGGTCTGGTTAAATCCAACTTCCTTCCCCAAAGCGGAAGACACTGAAATCACCTCTAAGAAATCAGTGGAAATCCTAAAGTTAAAGACCCTAGAAAGGAGATTCCTTAGCATCTATCTCCTCCCAATATCATCCCAACTCCTATTAGCTCATTGTAGTGTTCACTAACTCACACTATCTCATTATTTCTACCACCCATAACTGAAACGGGAAAATCTGTAATGTTCCTTCACAACTCTCTCTCTCTCACACCCCATGTACCTCAAGGTCAGAAGGTAGAGATGGCATCCTCACAGCTCTCCAATGCCTTTTCTAGGTAGTTGCTCTACCAGTTTTATAGGTCCTGCAGCTCCAATGAATTAATCATATCTAACTATACACCTCTTCCTCCTTCATTGCAGCAGTCTCCAAATTTCCCTATCATTACCATTAATCAATTAGCCATTAATCATTAGTCATCAATCAATGAAGACTTCTAAATCTATCCTTTCCAACCTAACCCTTGTCACTATTTTAACATGTCAATGTCCTTGAAAATGAATTTTCCAAAGAATACTAGCAGATCAGTCTTTGTCTCTCCTTAAGACTAATAACCTTATCCTCCTTCTCTGCCACCTGATCTTATATTCTTCCCATGACCTAAAACTATTTCATTTCCTAAACTGTTAACTTAAACATGCCATTCTCTGGCCACAATCTCTTCCCTCTTCAATTTCCTGCTCTTAGTCATAATGCACACCACAGTATATGATGTAAAATCAGTGCCATCATCCATTTATTTTTTCCATATCCAGCTTTAATTCCAAGCAAAAACCCCCTCGTTTCAATCACTATCTTGAAAATGTCCAGATCCCTGTACCACTGCTTTCCAATTACAATCTTATGGCAAATCTACAACCACAGTGAACCCAATCAGAAGCTTTGTCCTTGACTATAACCAGGAAGTTGGACATTTCTGGAGAAAAATCACATACCTGAGAAGTTTATAATAATTTATGGTTTTCAGTCTCATAAGGGACTTCAATATTTCTCAGAGACATCACAATGTTTCTCCAGTAAGTTAGCTCTCCTTAAACCTCTGACCTCCTTATATTTCTCTGTAGTAAGAATATTACTTTTCCTCTGCTACCCTAACAAAAATAGAAGTTTCTATCAGATGCAAACTCTGTCAACATTCTGTCTCTAATAAACAGAATGATATGCACTATAAATATTCTCCTCTTGCCCTTATGCTATAATGTGGGAAAAAGAAAATATCTCTCTTACTTAAGTTCAGCTCTTTATCTCAGCTTTGGTCCCAAATTCTTTGGAATTCTTAGGACTCTTTTGCTATAATTTTCTTTTCTGTCTCTCATAGACATTTTCAATCCACTAAATTCCTCCCACTAGAATTCAAATATGTTTCTGTCAATAGTTCTCATAATGTGACTCTACAATATAATCACGCGGAGTGCTTTTACAAATGTCAAGCAGTTCTGATTAATTGGCCATTAGTAGGTCCTGGACATCTTTTTAAAAAAATATTCTTTAGATTATTTTAATGTAAAGGATTGAAAAGCATTGTTATAATCTCTCATATAATTAAAACTACTCGTCCCAGTACACCTGTCTCTTCCAGATATTGCTTTTCTTCCCTTCAAAGCAAAATATCTCAAAGAGTAATTTACACTGGTTGTCTAAATGGCTTTCTTCTTTGCTGACTTATCAACACTTTTCACAAAATCTTCCCTTGCCAACCAAAAACTGGTCACCATAAAACAAAATCCTTCAGTCCTTATTTTACTTAACTTCACAGCATTTGACACATGACCGTTTGATATTCTTGCAACACTTTCTTCTCTTAATTCTTCCTCCTCTAGTTCCATCTGCCATTCTGAAAATAGCTTTAGAAACTCTTTTATCATTGTTTCTCTTACATACAATCTTTAGATATTGTAACTCATAATTTATTGGGATTCCTGTAGTATATTAAGTATTAACTTTAGATCAATAAAGTTTCTATCCAATGTTCGCAAAATGTGGACCGAAGCACATATCAATCAAGACAGGCTAGATCTGACTAAAGGCTAAAAAATATCCATGGCTTAAAGTAGAAAAGGTTTGTTTCTCATTCATTTCCATAATCAGCATCAAGGACTGGCAAGGAAGAAATCTTTGCTAATAGTCAAGGAATAAGGCTAGTAGATCAGCTACCATCTCAAATGTTGCCTGTTACTGTGCCCAAAAAAACGGTCCCAGCCCAGAAGTGACAAATATCACCTCTATCTTCAACTCAATGGCCAGAACTAGTCACACATCCCAGCTAACCACAAAGGACACAAAGGGTCCACAGAAAGCAATTCCACCACGCCTGAAATCAGAGAACTGCATAGCAGTGAACAACACTAAAGACTGCCACCTGAGTAAAAAGACATTTTTCACCCTTACAGAGCTGTAGAACAAGACAATTTGTGAGAGAGATCCAGTGCTTTACATGTGATATGTAACAAGCATTCAAGAGATCTGTATGCACACTAAAATTAAGAATCATTGCTCGGGCTTACTTGGTGGCACAGTGGTTGGGAGCCTGCCTGCCAATGCGGGGGACACGGGTTCTAGTCCTGGCCTGGGAGGATCCCACTGCAGGGTGGCTGGGCCCGTGCGCCGCAACTACTGAGCCTGTGCTCTGGACCCCGCAAGCCACAACTACTGAATCCTGCGGGTTTGGAGCCTGGGCTCCACAACGGGGGAGGCCACCACAATGAGAAGCCCACGTGCCGCAACGGGGACCCAACACAGCCAAAAATAAATAAATTAAATAAACTAATTAAAAAAAAAAGAATCACTTCTCTATGAGTTCCATGAATAAACTTTAAGGGGACTTAAATACCATGTAAAAAAAGTATATGTACATAAACAAGGTTACAATTATATTGTCTAAAGCAACAGTTTTAACAGTGAAAGGTACCTGATTAATATTTCACTAGGACACAGACATAAACTAGGACTATAAAAGTAAACTAGGTTATATAGTCATAAGACACAGGGGCAGAAGATAAGAAATATTAACTAATTTTCTCAAAGCCAGATGGCTCATTTGTATAAATAACAAGACAAAATGGTTTTCCTGGTTCTAGTGGCCTTTTTGCTCCTTCATAATCTATACAATATTCCTGTTTGTCTTCACTCCAAATGTAGAATTTTTCATAACATTATATAGCTGGAATGATTAATGACCACTTTCAAAAGTAAAGGGATATTTTCCTTATAAATTCTACATTGCAGACTACAATTAGGATTATTTTTATCCTACTTATATCTTTAATTGCCATATGTTTCTGACTTGGACTTTGAAGATGTACATTTCTAGGAGTTAGAAAATATACGCTTCAGAATATCTCCTAGCAACTGTAACTTTCCTAATGATATAAAGGCTTTACTAAAAATTCAGTGTAACCCCAATTTTGCTTTTAATGTGGTATACTTCTGCTTCACATTAACACAATTAAAATGTTATTCCCATGGTTCTAAATTACAAGAGAATGACGGTTGACAATTTCAGAGGATGATCTCAATTTTTATAATCTACATTACTCCTATAACAAGCTAGTACAGCTCTTTCAGGTACATGTCTTTGCTTTATCTTAGTCATAATGATTCTTATTGTAGCCCTGTGTCAGTTGAGTTCTTGATAAAGGAATAAGTTGTAAGAAAAAGAATAACATAATGTTCTTTTGACAAAGGATAAATATGCAAATATACAAAGAATCTATCTATCAAATATAAAAGACTCTTAAAACTCAATAATAAGAAACAATCAATCCAATTGAAAGCACAGGCCAAAGACCTGAATAGATGCCTCACAAAGAAGATTTACAAATGGCAAATAAACATATGAAAAAATGCTCCACATCATATGTCTTTGAGGAAATGAAAATTAAAACAACACTGCACATTAAAACACATTGATGGAATGGCCAAAATATGGAACACTGACAACATTAAATGCTGATGAGGATGTGAAGCAATAGGAACTCTCATTCATTGCAAGATAGTACAGTCACTTTGGAAGACAGTCTGGTTGTTTCTTATAAGATGAACCATACTCTTACCATACAATCATACAATCAAGCTTCTTGGTATTTACCCAGATTAACTGAAAACTTATGTCCACACAAACACCTGCACATGGATGTTTACAGCAGCTTTATTCATAATTGTCCAAAACTTGTAAGCAACCAAGATGTCCTTCAGTAGATTAATGGAAAAATAAACTATGGTACATACAGACTATGAAATATTATTCAGTAAAAAAAAAAAAAAAAAAAAAAAAGAGAGCTATCAAGCCATGAAAAGACAAGAAGGAACCTAAAATGAATATTATATGTGAAAGGAGCCAATTGGAAAAGGTTATATACTGTATCATTCCAGAATATATGACATTCTGGAAAATGCAAAACTATGCAGACAGTAGAAAGATCAGTGGTTTCCAGGGGCTAGGGGCATGGGTGGGATGAATAGCTGGAACACCAAGGATTTTAGGGTAGTGAAAATACTCTGTATTGTGCTGTAATGATGGATACTTGTCATTATACATTTGTCCAGTCCCACAGAATGCACAATACCAAGAGTGAACTCTAACATAAACTATGAACTTTGGGTGATTACGATGTGCCTATGCATAATTCATCAGTTGTAACAAATGTACCACTCTTGGGAATGTTGATTATGGGGGAGGCTATACAGGTGTGGGATTGGGGATATATGGGAAATCTCTGTACCTTCCCTTCAATTTTGCTGTGAATCTACAACTGCTCTAAAAAATCAAGTCAATTTAAAAATTTTTAAATGTTGTTTTTAGCTCTGTCCTAAGGTGAAACATTTATTACCACACACAAAATAAATACCAATAAATGTACTATATAATATTCTTCAAGTTTTCTGATAATAATACATTTTAAATCACCCTAAAAGACTGAATATTCATAAAGAAAATAGAAATACACCCTCAATTTGGCAGTCTGTCACATGTGAAATGAAACTTCTGAAGTAGACAGGAAGATAATAGTTATTGAAGCATAAACAAATGTGACACCATCTATGCAAACTACAAATGACAGCTACTTAGCCATTTCACTGCTTATTTTTCTTACTATCATCTTTGAAGAAATTCACATGGAGTATGCATTATATAAAAAGTTAAGGAATAAAGTGATTTTGTTATATTTTTTAACATCATGAAATGAAAACTCTTTACCACATTTAAATAAGCTTGATTAATATTTTTAAGTACAAGTAAAAAAATAAGATTTATTACATGAACTACTCAATACCTAGTCTGGGGTATCTCCTTTAAAGTTCTTCCTTATTTTTAAAAATTTTTCCAATTATTTGGAAATTTAATTTAAGG
This sequence comes from Neophocaena asiaeorientalis asiaeorientalis, assembly GCF_003031525.2. Taxonomy (NCBI): domain Eukaryota; kingdom Metazoa; phylum Chordata; class Mammalia; order Artiodactyla; family Phocoenidae; genus Neophocaena; species Neophocaena asiaeorientalis. The sequence continues at coordinate 1,821,744 of NW_020173388.1, forward strand.
TCACTTAATCACATATATCAAATTTTACATGAATGTAGGCCGATTTAAAAGAGCTGCCTTTAAAATGCCTGTCTTCCCTCTTCATCTCTCTTACCTCTTTCTTCCCCTCTGTGTAAACCAAATTAATAATGGAATATGCATATGTCCACGTTTTTCTATATCTCTACTTAAATCTATATATTTATAAGAGATTATTCATCATCATTTTGCCAAAAAAATCTAGTATGACACATTTTTCTGCATCTTATATTTCTTTTCCAACATACATTTTGTAATACATTGAAAGACAACTATTAGAGCTTAAACTCTTTCTAATGGCTGCATGTTAACTCATGGTATAGATATGACACAACTTGATACATTATCACAAAGAATGATAGGTTTGTATATTGTTTCTACAAAAATGCTGCAGAAAACTTTCTTATATGTTTCTCTTTAAGTTCTCATGCTTTAGCAAATAGATTTGTATAATTCAGTTTGCTAGAATAATACAAAAATAATTTAAAATGTTAATATATTTTTCCAGTTTGTTTTTCAGTGTATTTGTAATTTCACATTTTATAACTCTCAGTGTATGAGAATACCATTCTCCCACCCTGCCAGTTGGCAAAATATTTTTGTCTCATTTCGATATTTTCCAGTCTGATGTTACTGAAATTGGCATTTATCTTACTGTTAGTGAATTAAAATTTTTTCACGTTTGTTCGGCATTTGAATATGCTCTTCTCACAATTTCTTATTCAAAATCTTGGCCTATTTATGCATTGAGTGGCTTGCTTCTACTTGTCAATTTGTAAGAGCTAAGAACTCTTTGTGTATTCCAGAATCTAGACTCTTACCATTTGAGTATTTTTCTGAATTGAAGATTATATAGATATATAATTTCTCAAAGTAGTATGCTTATGTTGTTTTTTATAGTTTCTAAGGTTCTACTTTTGATAACTAATGTTTTCCATGTCTTTGGACTGTACAGGTATTGATTTGGATTTTTGTAAGATATATGTGTATATATATATATATATATATATATCTCAGAAAAAAAGTCTTCTGCCTGCATTCAGTAGGTGTTCTGTAGGAGTTGTTCCACATGTAGATGTATTTTTGATGTATTTGTTGGGAGGAAGGTGATCTCCACGTATTATTCCTCTACCATCTTGAAGGTCCTCTTAGGCCAGATTACTTAAGAAATAATATATCCCTTTCCCACTGAAATGAAATACCACTTTTCATAGAATATATTCTTGTATACTGAACTGAAATCTGTCTCTGCATATCATGCTGCGTGGTTCTGTTCAATTCATCTATGCCAATGCTAGTACCATATAACATTGATGTTATGGTCATATTAATAGATAATATGATATTGACAATTTAGCACTTTTTCTTCTTAAAATTTCTTCTTAGATATTGTAAGATATTACTTTGCCATATGAATGTTGAAGTTAGTTTATACAAGGGATATAGGAAAATTATTTTGAAAACAAAGTATTTGGAGAATTCATATCTGTGAGATACTGGTTTCATAACCAAGGACATTTGTGTTTTGCCGTATGTTTAGATCTTTATATATTTCACCAAGATTTTTAATATAATTTCTATATCTTCTTAAAACATATTTCTAAGTTTTTAGTATTTATGTGGTTTTGTGAATAACATCTTTTTCCAATTTTTACTACTGGGAGCATATTGCTGGCATAAATAATAAATGACTTTACATGCTAATATTGTATACAATCAAATTATCTTTTTTTTTTTCTGGCAGTTTTTCACTGGAAGCTCTCAGGTTTTTGAAGAATTCAACCATAATGAATTCAATGATAGTAAAGGAGCTAAACTTGCCTCTTATTTTCCAATACATATGCTGCTTATTTAATTTTCTTGTCCAATGCATCTGCTAGAATCTCTAAGACATTAAACAAATACAGGTGATAGCTGGCATTCCTGGCTAGTTCCTGTTTTAATTAAATTTTTTTAAGATTTCCACATTGGTATAGTATTTTTATTTTATTTATTTTTAAAATTAATTTATTTTATTTATTTATTTTTGACTGCTTTGGGTCTTCATTGCTGTGCATGGGCTTTCTCTAGTTGTGGCGAGCCGGGGTTACTCTTCGTTGTAGTGTGCGGGCTTCTCATTGCAGTGGCTTCTCTTGTTGCAGAGCACAGGCTCGTGGCATGCGGGCTCAGTAGTTGTGGCACACGGGCTCTAGAGCACAGGCTCAACAGTTTTGGCGCACGGGCTTAGTGGCACACGGGCTCTAGAGCACAGGCTCAATAGTTCTGGCGCACGGGCTTAGTTGCTCCACAGCATGTGGGATCTTCCCAGACCAGGGCTCGAACCCGTGTCCCCTGCATTGGCAGGAGGATTCCTAACCACTGCACCACCAGTGAAGCCTTGGTATAGTATTTTTATTAAGTAAATTTAAGTAGTTTATATTATTTATATAGTTTTCTTCTATTACATATGTTTAGTGTTTTATTTACTATGGTAGTGAAATGTTATCAAATGCTCTACATTTTTATGTTTATCTTCATGTTTTTCCCCCTTATGTGTTGATGTAATTGATTATATATGAATACATAATTGCACTGAAGCCACCCTTCCGTTTCTGAAGTTAAACCTATTTGGCCACAGTGTATTATTCTTGATATATGGTTGAAATATAATGCTAATTAATATCTAATTCAGAATTTTTGCATCTGTTTGCATAAGTGCTAAAATCATGTTTATAAGGTAAACAAAATATATCTAAACAATTTCATATTATATGGAATGAATATATCTTGAACTAATTTACTAAAATAAAATATTTTGACTTTTCAGTCCTACTGAGAATGTGATAACCAACATTACAGAAACCATTGAGATAAAGAAATTTGAAACTCATTGATTCTGTACTTGGTAGTTCCTTAGCATATAATCCCAGGGCCAATGTACTTTAACCCACAGAAATCTAAATTTCCTAAACCTCAATAATGAAACAGCCCCAAAGTGTTCAGAGACAAATCAGCCAATGAAATGCATGTAATTATACATTACTTTATTGCTGACCCCAGGAAAAAAGAGCTTGATTCTGAGGTGATTTCAAAGGTGCCAGGAAGTCTATATATATGTATCTAACACATTTTCTCCCAGGGCTGGTGCCTTGCACAGTAGAAGGTACCCACAATCCTGTTCTAGCCCCATGGCTGCCATCAGTTCTGACTGGACACTCACCATGCTCTACCTGTTGTTAATGTTTTGAAAATCTTACATGGTTATAAACATATTTTCTGAAAGTAAGTTTTAATAAAGGATGGATAAGAGGGCATGAAGACATATATTTTTTAATATAAAAGAAGAAGACTCATAGGGCCAGGAGGTAGCTGAGGGAAGTATGGAACGTGAAGATCTGAAGTAATATAAACTGATAGTGACTGTTCCCTAAGAGTTGTTTTTGCTCACTTCTCTGTTCTCTAGCATACCCTTCCTATCTTGACACTAGAAAACCATATGAAAGGGACTGTGTATCCTAAGCCATTCACTAAGGGAGATCATTTAGCAATTTCACAAAAGGAAGAATCCCAAGGCAAGAAAGGTCCTTATACATGGCCATATTTAGATTGTTAGGGTTTATCTCCCAGCTTTAGGATATAGCCTTCCTCTTCCATGGGAAAAAAGATCTATATCTAAATCTAGATATCTTTCTAAAATAGTCACTTTTATCCAATTATAAAATTAGCATATACATAGAATGCACTTTTAAACATATATGGTAACTCACTAAATAAAAAAAGGATTCTAGCTGTTTTATTATTTGAAAGTGTAATAAGAATTTTAAAAAATGACTTTAGTCAAAAGTTGTCCATCATGTTGAGTTCGTTTAATAATTCCAGTGCCAAGATCATTCTAAAGTGGAACCCAGGATCTATACTACTATTAATCCTGATTTAAACACTGATTTTCCCTATGGAAAAGTAAGGCTGTTGACTCTGAAAAATTGAGACCATCAAGAAGTCTGGAGGAAATCTTAAACCTTCTTTCCTCAGATAAATATCTGAGACACTGCCAAGGAGAAGGCAGTGCCAGCTTGAGCTGTACCACCTGTGTAAAACTCTAGAAGTATCCCAGATACAGAAAAGGTCCAGGCAGAGCACTCTGAGCTATTTAAAAACGCTTTCACCTCAGGATAAGTAATCAGATAGAGTGGGGAGAAAAAAAAAACATACTATTGGGAAAAAGGGGGGGGGAAATATGGCCATTTTTCTTATTCCTTTAATTTGGGCAAAACTGCCAAACAAAAAATATAGATCTTCCTCAATCAGCAATGCTGACTCTTTGGCCTTGAAGGCCACAGTTCCCCATAGGTTAATAGATTTTTCAACAACAAAAGAGAGGTTACAGTCGATTAGAGCACTTCATCATGTCAAGGTCTTTTTTTTTTTTTTTTTTTTTTTTTTCTGCAAAGAAGGAAGGATAATGATCATTTGTCACTAGCCAGCCATTGCTCATTAAGAGAGGTTTTTATGAACAGTTGAGTTCCATCCTTAAGATGAAGGCTAGCAGCTAACAGTTTTGATATCAGAGAGAATAGGGAGGTAATAATTTTACTTGTTAAAATGTCTGGTTTTTCACTTTGTACAGTGAATTGCATCACTTGTCACACATTCCACAGAGTTTGCAGGCAAATGTCAGTATTCATTTTATTCCTAGTACTGTACAGAATCAGCAGAATACACATAGTTACAGGAAACAGGAAGTGTACGACTATAAGTGAGAAGAGTTTCAGACTTTGTTTCTCCATCAGGGTGTTGATTAGGAAAACAGCCAAAAGACATTTTGGGGAGTTCTAATGAGATCTAAGAAACCAAGGGTTTGAAGTACTGACCAATATGCCACTTTTGGTGGAAGCAGCAAGGCGCTCTAGTGCTTGACTATAGTCCTTGGCTATCTTCCCATCTGATGTTTGTCTCTGACATTATCTTCAACTAATAGTGAAGCTAAAATGACTTTAGGCTGGCTTTATTTGTGCTTAGTATTGAAGAAAAGACAGGAAAAGGTGAAAGTGAGGATTTAGAAAATTTTCATGGGGACCTTTAAGATAAGAAAATTTTATATCCAAAATCAAGATAAACTTTTAGATTCAAAGAACTTGTTTTTTTTCCCAGAAAAGACAACAATACATAAGAAATATACTAAGAAGAATATATATACATATATACACACACACGTATATATTTTCAAATCTTTAAACTTTAGGTTTTTTAAACATGTATTATGACAATGGTCTCACTGTACCATTCTATCCCCTCCCTTCACCTGAACTAAACATAAAATCACTTTTACAGGTAAAGCAGATAACTTTTAATGAAATGGGTGAACTCCAAAATGAAAATTATAAGACTTCAAAAGATATTTTGCTGGTCCTTTAATTAGGATGGAAATTCTATGAGAAACTCTTTGTGATGGGCTGTGTCATGGCAGCCAGAAGAGCTCTGAAATATTTGTATGAGGCTAGAGACAAGACACAGAATATAACTAAATAAATATACTTAGAAATTTATAACATTAAATGCCTCTTTTAAAATACTGATATTTTAAAAAATTAAGCTAGTGTCTAATTCAGAAGCTAGATGAATATGAAAAGAAAACTAGACAATCTAGAAATAAAACAAGAAAAAAAGCTTAACGAAATATTAAATATAGACTAAAAGGACATTTCCTTGAAACAACTAATAAAAGTGGCACACTTCTGGCAAGATAGATCAAAGAGTAAAAAAAGGATATGAAAAAATAATACTAGCAGGAAAGACTTTTAAAAACCATCACTGCATGGTTTTATGAAAATATAGATGCTATAAATTTGACAACAAGCAAAATGTACACCTTTCTAGAAATATAACTTACCAAGCTTATATAAAAACTAGAAATATATGGTGTTTTATAAGTATTAAATAATCAAATAAATATTTAAAATTCTCCCCAAAAATAAATCATCACACTCGGATGTTTTTATCAGAAAGTTTTATAAAAACTTCAAGTAATATATATTATCAATCTCATATAAACATTGAGATAATAGAAAAAACAGAATGTCCCCAGGTTCATTACATAAAGCAAGTACATCTTGGATACCAAAGGCAGGAATGAATCATGTGATAAATTAAAATTATCATCTAATTTCATAAGTTATCATAAATATATTGTGCATAAAATATGAGCACACTGAATGCAACAAAATTTCATAAAATAAGTATATATCATGATCAGGTTCAATCTGTCTTGGAAATGCAAGTATAATTTATAATTAAAATAAATATAAAAGTTATTAAATATATTAACATTTTAACGTGAGAAACATAAAATCAATGCAAAATACAAAGACTAGTATTTCACTGAAACATCTCGGCAACTTATCAATAGAAGTAAGCTTCCACAACTTGATAAAAAGGTATACGACAAAATGACTGAAATGTACTTTAAATTTAGAAGTTAGGAAAGGACTCATTCTAGTGAGAAATAAAATGCAGGTACTGGCTTTTTTTTTTTTTTTAAACATTTTTATTGGAGTGTAATTGCTTTACAATGGTGTGTTAGTTTCTGCTTTATAACAAAG
>NW_020173388.1:1828819-1959857 GCF_003031525.2 Neophocaena asiaeorientalis asiaeorientalis
GAGTTTCAATTTCAATGCTTGTGGTTGGTCTGTTCATATTCCATGCAAATGGAAATCAAAAGAAAGCTGGAGTAGCAATTCTCATATCAGACAAAATAGACTTTAAAACAAAGACTATTACAAGAGACAAAGAAGGACACTACATAATGATTAAGGGATCGATCCAAGAAGAAGATATAACAATTGTAAATATTTATGCACCCAACATAGGAGCACCTCAATACATAAGGCAAATACTAACAGCCATAAAAGGGGAAATTGACAGTAACACAATCATAGTAGGGGACTTAACACCCCACTTTCACCAATGGACAGATCATCCAAAATGAAAATAAATAAGGAAACACAAGCTTTAAATGATACATTAAACAAGATGGACTTAATTGATATTTATAGGACATTCCATCCAAAAACAACAGAATACACATTCTTCTCAAGTGCTCATGGAACATTCTCCGGGATAGATCATATCTTGGGTCACAAATCAAGCTTTGATAAATTTAAGAAATTTGAAATCATATCCAGTATCCTTTCCAACCACAACGCTATGAGACTAGGTATCAGTTACAGGAAAAAATCTCTAAAAAATACAAACACATGGAGGCTAAATGATACACTACTTAATATCCAAGAGATCACTGAAGAAATCAAAGAGGAAATCAAAAAAATACCTAGAAACAAATGACAATGAAAACACAAGAACCCAAAACCTATGGGATGTAGCAAAGGCAGTTCTAAGAGGGATGTTTATAGCAATACAATTCTACCTTAGGAAAGAAGAAACATCTCAAATAAACAACTAACCCTACATCTAAAGCAATTAGAGAAAGAAGAACAAAACCCACCAATGTTAGCAGAAGGGAAGAAATCATAAAGATCAGATCAGAAATAAATGAATTTGCATTTTTCATTCACTCAAAAGTGAATTTACATGTGACATATAGAGGATAAAAGGCCTGCTGTTACTCTAGGCCCCAAATAAATATTCAGAGTATGTCTGCCCAAGCCTGCAATGTTACCTGAGAAAGAATTACAGCATTTTTAAAATAATTAAAATTTGGGTACTGTATTAGTCAGGATTCTCTGGAGAATAAGAACCAATTACATATATATGTATATATATGGAGAGATCTGTATATAATCTGTATATATCTATATTTTTATAGGAATTGGCTTATGCAGTTGTGGAGGCTGAGAAGTCCCACATCTGATATCTTCCAGAGAACCAAGTCTGAAGGCCTGAGAACCAGGGAAGCCAATGGTGTTTAAGTCCAAGTCCAAGTATAAAGGCCCAAGAAGCGGGAGTGGGGAGAGGGGGAGGATAATAAGTCCCAGTCCAAGTCTGAAGGCCAGAGAACTAAGAGCACCAGTGTTAGAGAGCAGGAGATGATAGACGTCCCAAATCAGGCAAAGAGCAAATTTTCTCTTCCTCCATTTTTTTATTCTATTCAGACCCTCAGTGCATTGGATGATGCCACTTGCATAGGTGAGTGCAATCTTCTTTACTCACTCTATAGATTCAAATGCTAATCTCTTCTGGAGGTACCCTCACAGACACACCCAGAAATAATGTTAGCTAACCTTAACCCTAACCCTAATCCTAACTGGTTAGCTATAAGGTTAGCTATCTGGACATCCCTTAGCCGAGTTATGTTGACATACAAAACTAACATCACATCACAGGTACTATATTTCACCAAAATGTAGATTATCCTAACTAATGTTACGTGTCGTTCTCAAAACAAAAACTTGCAGTAACTTCTAACTGGAAGTTGTATTTCAAGATCATTTTGTTCAGTTCTGCTCACTGCATTTTAAGCAAAGCATGGACTAATGAGCCTGCACTCAGATGTTTAACCAGACAGATAGTAGACCTAATATAATAAGATATTGGAGAACTGATGACTATTCAACTTGAAGATAATGCTTACAGAGCTCATGACTCTTTTATTCATTCATTCATTCAAAGTTAATTTACTGATTGCCTGTAAGTTTTGATTTTCATTTTAATTCTTTGCCCTGGAATCGAAAAGATGATTTAAGCATGATACCCTTACTCAAGAGGCAGATAGCATTGTGGGTAAAATAAGATTAAATAATTACAATAAATTATAATAGATAATCTAAGGCATGCAGAGAACTACAACTCGGTAGAAGTCATGATCAACACAGCCAGGATTTGAGGTTTGCAGAATTTTTAGATAGGTAATGTTTGAGTTTATCCTTGTAGGATATGTAAGAATTCAAGAAAAACAAGGCTTAGATGGGCAATTCAAAAGAAAAAGTAGTATATTAAAAGCATAAAATAGTTCTCTTCAAATATTTTCAAGTGCTGTCACATGGAAGAGAGCACAGAATTGTTTTGCTTTGTTCAGAAATATCAGTAAGGGCATTTTCTGTGGGAGACTGAACAGAGGATGTTTAAAGCCAGTCATTTTCATGGTGCTAAAACTGGACTTGATAGATGAACACAAAAGGGCCTACGGAAAAGGCCGGAAATACCAAAAGTGGTTTCCTAGATGATAGCAACCAAGTCAAGCAGAAAAGTAAACCCAAACCTGGTCGTTCATCAAAGGAGCCAGACAAATGCTAAGTATGAAGATGTATTTACAGAACAAGAAGTTGAAGAGCAATTTTTTTAAACAGCAAGATCAAGCATATAAAGAGGAGTTGGTCTAGATTAATTTTGGACAGTGAGTACCAGGGTGGCTTTCAAACACCACCAGCTAGAGTTGGGTGAACAAATGGTCCTCATAAATGTGATGTATAAACAGAGAATCTGGAGAGAGAATTTTTTTCAATATAAAAAAAATTAATTTTTTAAATGATTTTTCTATTTCTTGCAATATATTCCTTCCTCCAAGGGGTTTCATTGTTATCCCTCAAAAAAGATATGTTGGAGCCCTAACTCCCAATCTCCCAATATCTTTGATTGTGACTTTATTTGGAAGGAATTTTTACAGAGGTAATCAAGTTAAAATGAAGTCATTAGGTGGGCCCTAATTCAATGTGACCAGTTTTCTTATAACACGTGGAAATTAGGCACAGGGACAGACAGGCACACAGGGAGAATACCACGTGAAGATAGAAACAGAGATTGGAGTGAAGTATCAGAAAGCCAAAGAAGGCTAAAGATCGACAGCAATTCACCAGAAGCCGGGAAGGGGCATGGAGCAGATTTTCCCTCACAGCCCTCAGACCGAACCAGCCTTGCCATCACTTCGATTTCAGACATCCAGACTTTGAGACAATAAATTTTTGTTGTTTAAACCACCCAGTTTATGACATTTTGTTATGGCAACCCAAAGAAACTACTAATACAATAATAACTTACTGAAAATTTAACATTTGTTATATGCTCTATTAGGCACTTTCCTATAATGTTATAGGCTATAACTTTATTAAGATATATTAAGTACAGTAATTAGCACATATAAATATTTTACAACTTTATGTAAACGGAATCATAAACTATGTACCAATGATATTGATATTTATCCTTGCTATTGCATGTATCAATAAGCCATTTCAGTAATTTTCTTTTTCCTTTCCTCCCTCCCGCCCTCCCTTCCTTCCTTGCTTCCTTTTGTATTTCCAATTTCTTTGTCAGGTTTTAATATCAGGTTTATAATGGCCTCATTAAAAGAACTGATCAGTCATCCCTCCTCATTTATTTTTTGAAAAGATTTATTTTAAATGTGTTATTTCTTCCTTAAGTGTTTAATAAAATTCACCAGCAAAATCATCTGGATCTTGAAAATTTTTTGGAGTTATTTTGATAACAGATTCAATTTCTTCAATAGATATAGAGCTCAAATTTTGTGGGGAAGGGGTTGTGTCAATTTTGATAATTTATCTTTTTCAAGAAATATGTCCATTCATCTCAGTTATCAAATTTGTTGGCATAAAGTTGTTCATAGTATTCAATTATTACATCTTAATTCCTATAATATCTATAACAATAGCCCCCTTAATAATGATGATTTGTGTTACCTTTTTCTCTTAATTAGTCTACCTAGGAATTTATCAATGACACTGATCATATCAAAACACATTTTTAGCTTTTCTAATTGTCTTTGTTGCCTGTTTTCATTGCATTTATATATGCTCTTCTATTTATTATTTCTTTCTTTCTTTTTTTTTATTTTTTTTTTGCGGTATGTGGGCCTCTCACTGTTGTGACCTCTCCCGTTGCAGAGCACAGGCTCCGGACGCGCAGGCTCAGCGGCCATGGCTCATGGGCTCAGCCGCTCCGTGGCATGTGGGATCTTCCCGGACCGGGGCACAACCCCGTGTCCCCTGCATCGGCAGGTGGACTCTCAACCACTGTGGCACCAGGGAAGCCCTATTTATTATTTCTTTAATTCTATTTACTTTGCTTTTCTTTTTCTAATACCTTAATTTGGAACCATAGATAATTTATTCTAGATTATTTTTCTTTCCTAATATAAACATTTTAAGCTATGAGTGTCCCACCAAGTGTTTCTTTAGCTGATTCAAACAAATATTGATCAGCTGGATTTCAATTGTCATTCAGTTTAAACTATTTTCTAATTTCCTGTCTGATTTCATCTATGATACAGGAGTGTATTGTTTGACCCATGAATTATATAGATGTATTTTACTAAGTTCTAGATATTTGGCACAGAGGTCTACATATCTTTTATTTTATTTTTTATTTTTTTTTGCGGTAGGGGGGCCTCTCACTGTTGTGGCCTCTCCCGTTGCAGAGCACAGGCTCCGGATGCGCGGGCTCAACGGCCATGGCTCATGGGCCCAGCCGCTCCGTGGCATGTGGGATCTTCCCGGACCGGGGCACGAACCCGTGTCCCCTGCATTGGCAGGTGGACTCTCAACCACTGCGCCACCAGGGAAGCCCTACATATCTTATTTTAATTTAACTCTCTTTTGGTCAGAGAATAAAATCTTTATGTATTTTATCCTTTTAAATTTAGAGTATTATTTTATAGTCCAGTATATGGTCAATCTAAATAGCATTCTTTTCCATAGAAAAGAATGTGTGTTGAGTATACATTATATTGAATGTGATAATGTAATAAATAATATTTCTAGTGATGAATAGTGCTAAGATCTCCTATATCTTTAATGATGTATTTGTCTTGTTTTTCTATCAGTTGTTGAGAGAGGGATGTTAATATCTCCTATGTTTGTTGAATTGTCTCTTTCTGCAATTCATTCAATTTTTGATTTGTATATTTTGAAGCTATTTTATTTGAGGTGCATATACATTTTGAATTATGTGCTGTTGAAGATTTCTAACTTTTATCATTATAAAATGTCCTACGTTATTTCTGGTAATATTCTTTGTCTTGAAGTCTGTTTTATCTGATGTTAAGACAGCTACTCCAATCTTATTAAGCTTACTGTTTGTATGGTAAGACATTCTATTTCTTTACTTTTAATCGGACTGTGACTCTATATTTAAAATATTTTTCTTGTAGGCCACATATCATGCAGTTCTTCATTTTAATCTACCTCTGTCAGTCTCTGGTTCTTGGTGCTTAGACCATTAAAATTTAATGTAATTATTGTTATGGTTACATATAGTCTCATGTGGTTGATATAGTCTCATTTATTGCTTGTTTTCTGTTTCTCTCTTCTGATTTTTGGTGCTCTGTTTTACCTTTTACCCCTTCTTTTGGATCACTGTATTTTAAGGTATCTATTAGATTTTTGGCTATATCTCTTTGTATAACTTTTTCTTACTCTAGGAATTTAAATACACATACTCAAGTGTTCACAGTCATCTCAGAATAATGTTGCACTACTTCAATAAAATATAGGATGTTTGCTGCCATTTAAGTCTCTTTATACCCCCATAAGCTTTATCTTATAGTTGTTAAATCTATTACATATGCTGAAAGTCCCATTGGACATTGTTATACTTTTTGCTGTCAATATGTGTTTATATTTTAAAGAAATTAAAACAAAAAATAGTCTACTGTATTTAACTAGGTGTTTAGCATTTCTGGTCTCTCTTCATTCTTAAAGACCCAGGATTCCCTCTGGTATTATTTTCCTTCAGCCTAAAGAAATTTCTTTAACATTTCTCATACAGTAAGTTTGCTAGTGCAAATGCTCTTACTTTTCATTCATTTCAGAATACCTTTTTTTACTCCCTTAATATCTTCATTTCCCTAATGTGCTCAACTTCTCCCAATTTTTTCTTCCCTCTACAATCTGATTATACTTGTTTACATTTATCATAAACAATTATGAGGTAGAGGAGGCTGTAACTGGTGAGGCTCAGGTGAACTGCAGCAGGATCTCCATCTCCATGAGGAAGGTGCCAATGGGCATGTCCCCCGTGAGCTTGAAGAAGAGATGCTCCAGGCATTTCAAGCTGATGGAGTGCAGGACGGGGTGGCACAGCAGCAGTTTTGCAAAGCTGCCTGATTGTTCCAGATACTTCTGCTTGGTATAGGCCTCAAGAATAACATAAACTTCCACAGAACCTCTGGGAGCTTGGACAGACCCTTGGCATCTGGGTTAAACGCACAATGGCTTGCAGGATTCCCAGCTACAACTTATCCATCTGCTTCATTTTGAATACCAGCTCAGTCAGAACTCTGTCAAAGATGGAGCCAACCCCAGCATTATAGACACTGCTCAGGTGGATGTATAAGCCTATGGCCAGAAGGATGCCATCCTGCACAGAAACCAAGTGGAAAGAGGAGGTAATCAGTAATCCCTTCTACCCTGCCCAGAACAAAATGACCTGGTCCTCCAACTTGAGGTCAGAGAAGTAGGAAATGTGCCTGGTCCATTCAAAGAATGAAAAGCTGCTTATTAACTTTTTTTTTTTTTTCTGACACAGGGCATTAATTGTGTCTTTAAAACATCATAAACAGGGCATTAGGTCTTAATCATCAGCCTGCTGAACATCCTTTTTCAGCAACATAAATACTATGCAAAAATTTTCTGATATCCGTGTTTTTAACTGTTGGGGTTTGCTGAATCTGATACAAGTTTAATATCGTTTCCTTCAGGAATTAACATATTTTTCTGGTGCTTGAGATACTGAAGAAGCAATGCCTGGCCTCATCTGAACCCTGTGGATATATTTTTGCCCAAGAAATTTGAAATTTTAACAAGAGACCCGTTGTTTTAAATAACGATGCTGATGGGGAAATGAGTATACACAGGCCTCATCGTGAAACAGAAGGCCAGTGTAATGCCTTTTGATCATGTTTTGTTCATGACTACAGAGAGTGCAAAAGGTAGCTAGTTCCTTTCTATTTCTCTACAATTTGTCAATGCAGAGTCTCTTTTTCTTTCCAAGGAGATTTTTTGTATTTTATCCAAAGATTTAGTTGTAAGCCGAAGAGGCTTCAGTGATTTTATGCAGCCATATCATATATGTAACTCTAAATAAACCATGTAAGAGTGATGTGGGAATGCAGTGATGAAAGTGTGGGTTTCAGGTATGGGAAAAGGCATGGGCTATTCAGTATGAAAATCCTTATGGAAAAAAATGAAACTTGTGACCCTAACTCACAGCATACATAGAAAATAATTCCACATTGGTCATTGATTTAAATTTAAATACTGTAAGCAATAACAAATTTTAAATGTAATATATGCTCTCTTTATAGTCACAGGGTATAAGACACGATGCAAAAGTACAAACTGTAAATGAGAAAAAACAATAAATTAGACTACATTATAACAAACAGCTATCTAACGAGACTATATGAGCCATTGCTTCATTGAACAAGATAGGCGAAATTTAACAAATAATATTGAACAAAAGAAACAAAACACTATAATTCTATTTATATAAAATTCCAAAACAGGCAAAAGTGATAGTGTAAGAAGATAGGAAAGTGGTTACCATTCAAAGAAAATATTGACGTAAAGGGGGAATGAGTAGCTTCTTGGGTGCTAGTAAAGTTCTGTTTCTCCATCTGGGGATTGTTGTTATTTTTTTTGTTTTTGTGTTTGTTTTGCTTTATTGTGTAAGTGTGAAAATCATCAAACTGGTCGCTTACTTGTTTCTTATATGAATATTATACTTTGAAAAATATTAAAATGAAAAGTAAGGGAATGATACACACAGTTTGGGAATAATAATTAAAATAAAATGAGGCATTTGATGGTAATTTGGAGAAGCACAGAAGATGATACAGTGTTATTGGCAAAGTTCCAATTAAGTTGGATTGTGGATTAAAAGATGTTCATTTTAGGGCTTCCCTGGTGGCGCAGTGGTTAAGTCCGCCTGCCGATGCAGGGGACTCGGATTTGTGCCCCAGTCTGGGAGGATCCCATATGCCGCGGAGCTGCTGGGCCCGTAAGCCATGGCCGCTGAGCCTGCGCGTCTGGAGCCTGTGCTCCACAATGGGAGAGGCCACAACAGTGAGAGGCCCACGTACCACAAAAAAAAAAGATGGCCATTTTATTGCTTATTTTTACCATGTAGATATATGTGTACCAACTATTTGCACAACTATTACAAAATAATTAATAATCATATGGTTGCATAATAATGACATAAAAAAGAGAAAGAACCACATGATTGACACAGTGTGGAGTCTCAAAGTATTTGTGAAATAAACGATGAAATATGATTAATTCATTTCAATATGCTTTCATGATAATAAATCATATATTATTACTGCATATTTTAACAAACATCCTGATACTATACTAAGTATTTTACAATGTTTTGTTTGCCGTTTCACACTAAATTCTAAACATCCGTTTGTTGTTGCTACAAATTGATATAGTCATATGGGTGGGTCATATTTCATTTATTAATCTACCAAAGAGGAAGAGCACAAACAATGATGTGAAAAACTGAAAACCTTCTACAGTTGACCTTGAGCAACACTGGTCTGAAATGCGGGTCCACTTGCATGCAGATTTTTTTTTTCACTAAATATGTACCATGGGTCCTCAGCTGGTTGGTGTAGAGGGTTGGTGCCCCTAACCCCAGTATTGTTCAAGGGTCAACAGTATATAGATGCCTGTACTGTCCCATTCATGCAAATATGTTTGTGATATTCTAAAGGTGAGAATGTGGCAAGCTCTTTAAAATGTTTGTCTTTTAATAAATGATTTAAAATGATGTAGAAATTGAGTTCACATTCCATCAACAGCATATAAAGAGATTTGTTTCTCCATGCCAACAATAATTTTGTCTTTGCTTATCTTTGCCCACCCATATAAGATTGACAAAAATAATTAAGACTGTTGTTGGCATGGAGAAAAGAAAGTTCTTTTATGTGACTGTTGATGAAATGTGAACATATATATTGGTATAGAGAAATATAAATAGATAGATAGATGGGGAAGGTACTTTTTGAAATCTATTTTTAACTTCTTTATTAGTGAGGTTGATCATTTGTTGTATAATTCATTTCATTCTTTACTCTCATTTATTTGGGATGTTCCTTTTACTGATTTACTACTGTTTATTTTATAATAAAAAGAATGTGCATATTATCTCTTTTAACCATAGAACTAGATTTTGAATTTATCTTCCATAATTTTTTGTGATGATTTTATTTCAACATAAGGCTCTGTTGGAATTTGCGTCACTTTTCCACAATGAATATTCACTCATAATTTATTTAGTAGCTGCCTTTTTTGTTTAAAATTCTGAGTCAGCCAGAATTATTTCTGATATAGAGACAGAGTAATCCAGCTTCATTTTATTCTTCAAATAGCTACCCAGCTATTACCCAGCTAAAATTAGGTATTTATTAGACCTTAATATAATTTTCACTAATTTCAAAGGTTTGCCACATATGAAATGTATATATTTTATATTCAAAATCTTCATTTTAAGATATGCATGAATATGCAATTCTTATTTACTTTGTAGTCATAGCAAAGTTTAACCCATTTAAGGTAAAAAAATTGAGCCTATTTTGAAAAGTATATAGTTGTATATCATTGGATTCAATACATTCTTCCATTTCTCCACCCTAAATCCTCCTGCACTTTGAAAATCTTCACTTGTGCATAAATAGTTTTGGTAACAACACACAAACATCTAATGTTGGAAAGGGAACAACAGATTTATAATAAATTTTGTAGATGCTCAGGAAACATAATTTTTTTAGTCTTATTTTTTGATTTACTTTTTATATATAATATATCTATGGAGGAAACAAAACTCTGCAGTAACACAAATATAGGATCTTTATTCATACATATGCCTTTTCATCTGATACCTGAAAACAGTCTTGAATTCATTTCAGGGAATGTTTAACCAAATCTAGCCAACGACACATATTCACAAATGTAAAAATCAGCTTGGAATCTTGTGTTCTTGCCATGTAAAAATTATTATTTTCTTCTCCTTTGCATGATAGTCAGTTTGTAACAAACTTGTATATTAGGAAACAGGGAAAGTACTGAAGATTATAAAGTATGTATCAGTAAATGGGTTGAAAATGTTTTTTGATTGAACCTTTCTTTATAAATATGATTTGGGATTTCAGTAAGGGCATATTGCAAATGCCACCCAGTACATGCAGCAAATGTTACCTTCTATCACAGAAGACAGGCTCCAAATGTGATTTGAGTAAAAAGGGACCATGAGGGAATAGCTTGTAAATGACACTTTAGCTTTTCAGTCTTGATTGATTTCAATACTGAATATGAGAATATAGCTGCAGTTGTAAATAAAGTTTACTCCTACTTTTATATAACTGTTAAGTGTTTTCTTTAACATTCAGGAAATTATTGCTTCTTCCATTAAAGTCTGTATTTCACTTTTGTACTGTAATAGATTTTTAAATTTTGGATAAGCAGCCTTGAAATCCTGACTGTTCCTGTGAGCATTCCTTGTATTTCCATAAAATTAACTTTGCAATGAAACTTCTTCAAGAATCCTTTAGCAGGAGATTCTCCCACCTTTTCTGGATCTATGTGCTCTTAATACTGTTGCTCACTGCCCTTGCCATCAAAGATACGGAGATAGGAAAATCCTTTAAAGTTTTATTTTGCATTTGTTCCTCTGCTCCATTATTGAGTCTTTGTATTGACAAAGGATCATATCTACAAAATCTATGCAATAATAAAGTTTTAAAATGACAATTCATATAAAAAATAGTGATTCAGTGAAAAACAAACCAAATGATTCTAAGCCATATTCTTTATACCCAGCATAAAATCAGATCTATCTCCACAGATTATCCTCATTTATGATTTTTCTCATTCACATTCTGCTATCACAGCACTCAGAGAAAACAAATTGTGATTATTATTTTTTAAATTCCACTAAGAGTTAGGATAACTTAGAAACTTTGGATTACTCTTTTAGTAATAAAGCAATGACCTGGGCCATCCTTAGATAATTAAATTAAGATCAACATCTTGAGAGTCACATAATACAAGGTTCTGTACAACAGATGGCTTGGTAGTGGCCTAGGGATACCACTCAAGGGACATAATCAGGTAGCTTAATATGCATGTCTCAGAAAAATCTTTAAGCATCTTATTCATATAATCAACCACCATAATCCTACTTTTAATAATTGGTTGCTGTTGCTTAGGGGTTGCTTTCAGCCCCTTGAGGCTGCTCTATGCTCCATGAACATGGCCCTTTCCATCTTTAAAACCAGCAAAGATGTCTGAAATCTTTTTTTTTTTCCTTTGAATATCTTTGACTTCCCATTCTGCTACTAGCTAGAGAAGTATCTCTGCTTTTAAAGGGTTCATATAATTAGATTAGACCCACTAGGATAATTTCCATTTTATCTCAAAGTCAACTGATTAGAAACCTTAATTACATCTGCAAAATCCATTTTACTCTGTAATGACATAATCATGGGCAAGATATCTCTATACTTATGGTCATGGGGATTAAAGAGAAAAATATTGAGGGACAATTTTAGAGTTTGCCAACCACAGGAGTTGATCTTCCATCCCCTACTTGGCATAAAGAGGCAATGCTCTAATTATACAACTAGGGTAATGTCAGTGTACCTAAACAGGGAGTAGGTCTTCAATCCTCTATACAGAAGAAGCAATTAGGCAATGCTCTAATTCACCTACTATGGAAATTTCATGAAGGTCCAGCAGGGAGCTGAACCACCAACCACAGTCAGCAGCAATAATACCTAACAATGTGGTAGAAGGTGGGTTAGTTAGCACTCAACTTACCATGTCTCAGTACCAGCAAGACCTAATGAGGAGCTGAGCCTTTACTCCCATCCAGCAGCAACAAGACTGAATGAGGCTGTGTGAGGCAAGGTTACTCAGTACTCTGATCTCCCTCACCCTACCTTGGTGTCAACAAGAACCAACGAGGAGCTGAACCTTCACCCTCATCTAACTCCAATGTATCCTAAGCAGGACAACTGCCTACTAAAAAGGATTATATGGATTCCAGAGTCTCACAACGTAATATCCAAAATAGTCACATGACAATAAAAAAATCTCTTTTGCAAATAATTTTTCTTTTACAAATAAACAACTTGTATAAAGTACAATCAAGAGACATCAACATTGAGATTACTGAGAAACTGTAGTTACCAGACAAGGATTTTAAAGTAGTGATCATTAAAATGCTTCAATGAGCAATTATGAGCAGTCATGAAACAAGTGAAAAAATAGAAAATCTTGTCAAAGGAATTGAGAATATAAAAAAGAAACAAAAAGAAATCATAGATCTGAAAAATATAGTAACCAAAGGGGGTTGGGGGAGAACACCTCAATGGATAGGCTCAATAGCAGAATGAGATGATGGAAAAAAGAATCAGTGAACTCAAAGATATGTCAATAGACTTTACCCAATCTGAATAATCTGAAAAACAGAGAGAATACAGACTTAAAAAAAAAAAAAAAAAGAATAGAGCCACAAGGACCTGCAGAGAAATACAGGACTCTCTGTCTAGCACTGAAATCCTAGAGAGGAGAAAGAGAATGTGAAGTTCATACAAAAACTTGGATGGATCTCAAGGGCGTTTGCTGAGTGAATAAAAAGCGAGTCTCAGAAGATTAGATATTGTATCATTCCATTTATTTGACATTTCTGGATAGCAAAATTATAGAGATAGACAATAGATTTGTGGTTTATAGAGGTTAGGGATGGAGATGAGAGAACGTTTGGGCGAGGCTATGAAGGGTTAGTCTGATGGACCTTGTGGTACTGTAACAGCTCTGTATCTTGAGTGAGGTGGTAGTTACATGAATCCATACATGTGATAAAAATGCATAACACTACATATCACACACATACACACACACAAATGAATTCTGTGTAGCATATACCAATGTCAATCTCCTGGTTTTGATCCTATACTATGATTACTCATGATGTTACCACTGGGGAAATGTGGATGAAGCATGCGTAATCTCCGTGTGTGTGTGTGTGTGTGTGTGTGTGTGTGTGTGTGTGTTTGCAATTTCCTATGAATCTATACTCACCTCAGAATAAAAAATTTAAAAAATTGTTGAACAAATACTCTTTCAGATAATTTGTTCTACTCTCTATACCTCAGTTTACCTGTCCTTTCAAATATTTTCATTTGGTCAAAATTATTTATCAGGACTTTGTCCTAATAAACATCCTGAGAACCTATGTTGGCTCTTTTCCTTAGACAGCTAACAATAAAATATCCTACTTTAGGCATTTTCATCCCATGACTAAATTTTTTGTGTTTCCTTTCTACTTAGTGAATAGGCTTATAATAACTAGATAAAAAATGATGGTTTGAAAATACACTTCAGATGCCTGAGTCTACCTGTATAACTAGCTAACTGGGACACTAGATCTCTGGCGAATCAACATGGTCTACCGCAATTGCCCCTAGATTTGAATAGACCATTTGGAATTTCTAGAATTGCCTCTTTATCCTATTCTTCCTTTTTTAACTATAAAATAGTGATGCTTTCCTTAAAAATTTTGTAGGAAGTTACTATTAAAATGTCGAATGAAATTTTAAAAGTCTGAATGTAGTTTTCATAGCATGCTATAACAAATATAATACGGAGGAACAAATACTACATTATAAAATATCTGCAGATTCTCATACCAAAGGAAATTTAAAAGAGGAATATACATCAAAGGAAAAGTAATTATGATAATTTAAAAGAGAGGTTCAACCCAGTAACATAGAATATAGATTTAAGTTAAAAATCTGTAGTCTCAGGATAAAATAAATGGCATACATAGACATGTTTAAGCAACTTTATAATCTAATAATAAAAATGTTCAATTAGTAAACTTGGTCAACCCTTAAGTTTTAAATACTGACTTAAAAAATAAATTGCGTTTAGAAGAAAAATCTTTTAACATTTTGTATTTCATGTTGACAAATAGGAAACCTAAGGTAATTTGGCAGATCTTTTCTCGCAAGTTAATATCTCAAGTAAAGTGGACCAACACAACACAAATAGAAGTAAATATACTCAGGAATGTTAAAATTCTTGGAGAGGTTTAAACATTTCCCCAGTAAATCACCAAAGAAAAATTAAAGGTTTATAACGCATTCTGTTGTATGTATTTGATGACTGTATTTAAGCTTGTTTTGGGGTGAACATAGTGGTGTCCTCAAGTTGTATTAATGAGAAAATTGCAACCTACAAAAGATCAATGCTTCAATACCACTTGACCTGAAACAAAGGCAGGGAAACAGTATAGGGGAATAAAAATTTCTTTATATAGCTATCAACTAACTATTCAATTAGAAAAATCAAAAAATGGAAGTTATCCATAAATTACTACAGTGAAGAATAATTAACTTTTTTCATTTTCTGGTCAGATTATATATATAAAAGAATAACTTTTTAATTTGTGTCCTATAAGAATATCATTTAGATTTGGAGGATATTTCATTATTAGTCTTTCCATAGTTATGTTGAGTCATAATTACCAATAACTTACTAATTAAATATCAAAATAGATTATTTTTTTAAATGATGTATGTTATTTATACTGTATGGTGATACCTAAAATCTACCTTTCCAGATTACAGACTCTTGGTTCTGATTGACTAAATTAGATCTTACACTTTAGTGAGTTTATAAATTCAAGCATCACCTGAACAAATGCTCTGAAAAAGCACAGAAAGAAAACACCTGTGAGAGAAGGCTGTAAGGACAAATCAGGAAAAAACTCAAATAAACTGTCAGCATCTAGAAAAAATTGTTCAGTGTTTTTGACAAGCAGGTCAATGGTGAATACTCACCTTTTGCCTTTTGAACTTAAAAATATATATAGTCAGCAAGTTGGCAGTTCTTAGTTACTATGTAATTCAATGAGAAACCAGAAGAAATGCAGATTCTTCTCTGTTACACTGTGTTTTACAATTTCAGAAAATCTTGGGACACTTGAGCCTGACCTTCATACTCTCATTGTTATTGGACCAAAAAAAAAAAAAAGAAAAAGGAAAAATTTGTGTTTGATTCTTAAAATAATTAATAATTTTACAGTAATTTAGCAGGGGTAAGAGGCTCACAGAGATTCGGCTTATTTTATTCAGATACAGCATCATTTTCCTCTACACAAAAATGTCTACTACCTTGTAACTTATTAGAACTATTAACTTAATATTCAACATAAACAGAAAAGCCCCCAAAATTGCCAGCTGCAATTTGTAATCAAAACAATCTAGAAAATCCATACTCTAACTATGCTGAAATCTCTACATATCTTTATTGTCTAAGATAAAAATCTCAGCAGAAAGGCAGGGTAGGCTGAGATGGAAAGTTCTATAGCTATGCTGTGTAATATGGTAGACATGAATTATTGAACAATTGAAATATCACTAGTCCAAAATGAGCTGTGCTTAGGTGAAAATATGTACTAGATTTTGAAGACAGTATGGAAAGAAAAATATATAAATCTCATTCATAAGTATATAGTAATTAAATGTTGAAATAATAGTTTGAACATATCAAGTTAAATAAAATATATTATTAGAATCCATTTCACTTTTTATCAAGCAACTAGAAAAATTTAAACTACATATGTGGCTTTTATTTGTGGCTCATATTATGTTTCTAATAGTCTGGGTTACTCTGTAGAATACCCATAGTTCTTTCACAGTTCTTTTATTTACAGTTCGTTTGCTATAGTAAAAATCTATCTAAGTTCAGCAATGAGAGGTCTGATCATCAGGGTGGGGCTTCCAATTGACCAGGTAGTTACTTTTCTCCCAACTAGCTTATGCTAATGGCATCTTTCCAATCACCATAACTCTGGAAAGAATAAGGCAGAATGTATAAGTTTCTATATTCCATTTTTGCTCTTCTATAAAGCTTTAATCTAACTTTGCCTGTTTATTCATCTGTGTTTCCCACTGTGAATTCCCAAGGATGAAACACTTCTGTCTTTGAATTTCCAAGAGGTGAGATTGCACTTACATTTAACAGATGTGAAATAAATACATGTTGAATGAATGCCCCCAAATCCCATTCCCTATTTTATTTGGAATGTTATATATTTATTTCCTTATTGGATTATTTCTGCCTCCCTTCACTAGACAGTATGTTCTCTAAAGGCAAGGACTTGGTTTACTTTAATAACTGCTACTATATATCTCTATAGTTTAGAATAGTGCCTGACACAAAATGATGTTCAAAAGTGTCTGTTGAATGAATGAAACTATCAATAGATCCCTTGAGAAGGACCGGGGACAGTGAAGAGTCAGTTTTAGCTATCAAGGCAAACACCTTCCCCCCACCCCACCCCTTTCTTCCCATAATGAGATTTTACTTCCCAAATCATCATAGTTAAGAAGATAGCCCTCCAACTTTTCCTTCTTGATAAGTTGGTGTTTTTTCTTTCTTTTCAGATGGGAAAAGCTGTAGCTAATATTTTTCTGATAAAATAATAATAAGTTTTTTTCCAACGGCAGTTGAAATTATTTTACCAATAATTAAACTGTCCAAATGAATGGCATACAAATAGCAGACCCATGGAAGAAGATGATGGATTATTTAAGGGAAGGAACTTCTGTCCGAGTGAGTTCTTACAACTAGTAGTACTGTAGCATGCACCTTTCTGTACAAACATTTCTTATTTGTTGCCACTTAGCTGGTAACAGTGCAGTATTGTGGAGAGAGAACCTACTCTTAGGTCTGGCACTAATTAGCTTCTGAACTTGAGCAAGTTATTTCACCAATACATATCTCTGGTTTCTTATATGAAAAATTATTAGGACAGAATAAAAGGTTCCTAAAGTTAATTTTTAGACTAAATGTCCATGGTAAAACAAAATTAAAAAAACAGAACAAAGAATAGTACTACTTTTTTTTACCACATATGTTTAAGTTATTTAAGGGTTTTCATGGATATTTTAGTTAACAATAAGTTATAGAGTGTCTCAGATTGGGTCTTTGGTGAATTCTACCAAACATTTAAGGAAGAAATTATACCAATTCTCTACAATCTCAGAGAATAGAAGCAGAAGACACAATTCCTAACTAATTTAATGAAGCCAACAGTACCCTAATACCAAAGTCAGACAAAAATATTACAAAAATAGAACACTAGACTCATGAAATATAGCTGTAAAAATTTTCAACAAAATATTAGCAAATCAAAATCAACAATGTATAAAAAAAAGTATACCTCATGACTAAGTGGGATTTATCCCAGGTATGCAAGTCTAGTTCAACAGTTGAAAATAAATTAATATAATACATCACATCAGTAGAATATAGAAGAAAAATCACATGACTATATCAATAGATTCAGAAAAAGCATTTGACAAAAGCGAACACCTACTCATGATAAAAACTCTCAGTAAAATAGGGATAGAGAAGAATTCCTCAACTTGATAAAGAATATCTATAAAAAACTATAGATAACATAGTACTTAATGGTGAGAAACTCAGTTTTCCCACTAAGATCAGGTTCAAGGCAAGGATATCCCCTCTCACCATTCCTTTAAATATAATATTGGAAGTTCTAGATAATGTAATAAGATAA
The DNA here is from genome assembly GCF_003031525.2 of Neophocaena asiaeorientalis asiaeorientalis. Lineage (NCBI taxonomy): Eukaryota > Metazoa > Chordata > Mammalia > Artiodactyla > Phocoenidae > Neophocaena > Neophocaena asiaeorientalis. The sequence goes on from NW_020173388.1 coordinate 1,846,731, forward strand.
GGAAATAAGATACAGATTGGGGAAAAAGAAATAAAAACTGTCTTTGTTTGCAAATGACATTACTATTTATGTAAAAAATCTGAAGAATCAACAACAACAACAAACTCCTGAAATAAGCAATTATAGCAAGGTTTCAGGATACAAAATTAATATACAAAAGTCAACCACTTTCCTATATACCAGCAATAAACAAGTGGAATTTGAAATTAAAGACATAATATAATCGACATTACAAAAGATGAAATGTTAAAGTATAAGTCTAATAAAAGATGTACAAGATGTATATAAGGAAAACAACAAAGCTTTGATGAATGAAATCAAAGAAGAACTAAATAAATAGATATTCCATGTTCATAGATAGGAAGATTCAATATCATCAAGAGGTTAGTTCTTCCCAAATTGATTTATAGCTTCAATGTAATCCCAACCAAAATATCAGCTAATTATTTTGTGGCTATTGATGGGCTGATTCCAAAGTCTGTATGAAGAGACAAAAGACCCAGAATAGCTAACACGATTATTGGAGGAAAAGAACAAAGTTGGAAAACTGACACTATCTAATGTCAAGACTTATTTTAATGACACAATAACCAAGACAGTGTGGTACTGGCCAAAAACAGACAAATAGATCAATGAAACAGAATAGGGAAAACAAACAGATCCACATAAATACATTCAACTGATCTCTGACGAAGGAGCAAAGGCAGTACAATGGAGGAAAGATAGTCTTTTCAACAAATGGTGCTGGAACAACTGGACATCCACATGCAAAAAATAATTTTTTAAATCTGCAGACAGACCTCACACCCTTCACAAAAATGAACTCAAAATGGATCACAGACCTAAATAAATGTAAAACACAAAACTATAAACTCAAAAAAAAAAAAAAAAAGAAGGAAACCTATATGACCTTGTGTTGATGGCTTTTTAGAGACAACAAAAAAAATGCAAAATCTATGAAAGAAATAATTGATAAACTGGACTTCATTAAATTAAAAACTTTTGCTCTTCCAAAGACAATGCCAAAAGAATAGGAAGACAAGTCACAGACTGGGAAATATTCACAAAGACCCATCTGAAAAAGGACTATTTTCCAAAATATACAAAGAACTCTTAAAAACAACAATAAGAAGAAAATTATCCAATTAGAAAACAGGCCAAAGACCTTAAACAGATGTTTCACCAAAGATATACAGATGGCAAATATGCATATGAAAAGATGTTCCACATCATTTCTCATCAGGAAAATGCTAATTAAAACAACAAAATGCCATTACATACTTATAATGGCCAAAATATAGAGCACTGACAACACTAAATTCTGGAGAGGACATGAATTAACAGTAACTCTCATTTATTGCTGGTAGGAAAGCAAAATTGCAGAGCCAGTTTGATGGTTTCTTATGAAACTAAATATACTTTTGCCATATGATCCAGCAATTAAATTCGTTGGTATTTACCTGAAGGAGCTGAAAACGTACGTCCACACAAAAACCTGCACACAGATATTTATAGCAGCTTTATTCATAATTGCCAAAACTTAGAAGCAACAAAGATATCTTTGGTAGAGGATGGAGAAACTGTGGTACATTCAGACTATGGAATATCATTCAGTGGTAAAGAGAAATGAGCTATCAAGCCATGAAATGTCATGGAGGAACCTTAAATGCATATTACTAAACAAAAGAAGCCAATCTCAAAAGTCATTATCATGTCATGATTCCAACTACATGACATTCTGGAAAAGGTAAAATCATATGACAGTGAAAAAAAAATCAGTAATTTCTAGGGGCTGGGGGTGGGTAGAGGGATGACTAGGCAGAGCACAAGGCATTTTTAGGGTGGTCAAACTATTCTGTATGATACTATAATGTTGGGTACAGTTATTATATATTTGTCCAAACCCATAGAATATACGACACCAAGAGTGGACTTTATTGTAAACTTTTAGTGATTAGATGTGTGAATGTAGGTTCATCAATTATAACAAATGTGCCACTCTGGTGGGGGATATTGACAACTGGGGAAGCTATGCATATAAGGGGTAGGGAGCATATGGAAAAATCGCTGTACCTTCCCCTCAATGTTGCTTTGAACTTAAAACTGCACTAAAAAAATAATATCTTTTTTTTTAAGTGTGGCAGTTATCTATTTTGAATATGTAAAGACTTCTTTTACTAACTTCAAACACCTAGTGCTGAGAAACCTTGTTGATTAAAACTCTCAGCTGTGAGAAACGTAACTGTTTGAAATTAAATCAGTGAAAATAGAACATTCTGTCTTTGTTTAAAGGATCTGATCTATTTTGGGTCACAATTGAAGTAGCTTTAATTTCCATCCTCAGTTCTTCAAAGAGGATTTTTTTTGGGGGTTCACTTTTGTTTTTTGTTTTCACAGCATTCCTCATTTACCCTAACTTTGTGGTTTCTGAAGAAGCACAACCCAAAGTCATCTTCTTACTGTGACTAGTAATCAGACTATAGCATTTCTAACGGAAACTAAAAGAATGTTTTCAACTAGACATGACTAAGGACACATAATTTGAGAAATTATGGCTTCCTTACCAATGATTTCCTTAGCCCTGCTTTGTTTCTCCTGCCTCCTGAATAGGACTGCTGTGACAAACATCTAGCAATGTTTCATGCTTCTCTAAACTGCTCCTTAGAAATAGTCATTAGGCAGAAATGCAAGCCGTATTAAAAGTCCTTTCCCATTCCCTTTTAGTTATCTGCCCCAGTGTTACTCATGGACAGTGTTTGCCAATACTGCAGAAAATTAAATAAACCATATTTGTTTTATTGCTGCTGTATTCCTGGTGGTATTTATCAGACAGGTTTTCTCAATATGAAAATGTGTAACTTAAAACAGGTTAGTAGACATTTGCTGATTGCTTCTTCAGGTCCAATTCTTTTTTCTCCATCAACATTTTTTGTTCTTCCCATTCTTAGCTACATGGCTTGGGTAGAACTGATGGCCTAAAACAAACCTCTCTGGTCACTGAAAGATGATTCAAATAAATGGAAACAAGTAATCTCCAAGATTTCAAGATACAGCAAAAGACACACACTAATTTCTCTTGGATTGGAAACTGTAAAAATGTGTGGTCTGAATATGCTGTAGTGATTTTACTATCCTAACAGTAGAATCTGGAGCTCTGGTATGGAAACTGACATCATTAAAGCATTCTGGAGAGACAGAGACATGAAGTCCTAGGGGAGACTGGATCCAGTATTGCCTGCCTCTAACTTTTCAGATAAGTAAGCCAATAAAATCCTTTCTTTATTTAAGCTACACTGAGGTTTGTTTGTTTGTTTGTTTTTAACTGAACTTAAAAATCTCCTGTTATAATTATAAATGAATCTCACCTAAAGACATAGAGAATATAGTGAAAGTTCAAAGGAGATACCAACTTTGCTGACTCCACATGCACCATGGCAGAGTAAGATCAATTAGAGACTCGTTTGTTCCCACTACCCTTGACCCACCCACATGGCAAAGAAAAGACATAGTAGCCCAGGAGTTGTGTGTTTGACAGTGTTCCTTAATAACAGCAAAGTCAGATTTTGTGCTCTTCATGAAGCTGGTCTCTGATTGAGAATAAAATTAAAAATGTCAACCTTGATGATATTAAAATCCATGAGATTGTTTACTTACTTTGGAAAAGAGAAAATAGAATAGAGTCCTAATTATTGTTTTTCAGTGTTGAGATACTCTAAATGGTAAGAGCAATCACTAACTATTCTCTACCTTCAAAGATAAAAACATTTGTAAGTTTTGCAAATTCTATTTTTGAAAATGAGAAAAATGAGCCTCGGAGACCTAAATGGTCATTCATAGCCTGTATCTCCTGAAACAAGAACTAATAGTGAAAATAATAACTAAATTTTATTGTTTCATTAGTCTGTTTTAGAATGTACCTAGTTTATTCCACTTCATGAAGTATTATAGTTATAATCATTTTGATTGTATAGATGAGACACTGAGGTGTACAGAGCAAATTGTCCAATATTACACAATAGCACTTATAAAAGACAAACCTGGGATTTGAAACCTTGTCTCTCACCCTCCAGGGAACACATACCTAACTACTAGTTATGTTTCATCACTAGGATCCAAACACTGTGATTCTTGCTTAGTATCTCTAAACAGATGGGATCATACATCTCTAAAGATGGGATCAAAGTATCCGTTTGCTTCTCAAGGAAATTATGCATAAAAATCAATAGAAACATATATTTGTCAGATGATTAATTCTATAAATGTTATTTTGTTAGTTACATCCTGTCTTTTTCTGTTTGTATGTGTGTGTGAAGGGCCTGGGAGTCCTTTATTCAATAAGAAATAGCAATTATTTACTCTCTTTAAGCACTAATATTTGCGCTGATAATACAGCTTCTCACAGAACTGACACTTTAGTGGGAAAAAAGAGATACTAAGCAAGTAAAATAACAAATATATAATGTTAGAAGCTATTTTTAAAATGCAGTATGGGTAAGAGAACAGAGTAATGTTATTTTGTTATAATAATGAGAGGAGAGAATCTGAAAATGTAAAAAAACAAGGAAAGACAAGTGAAGCAACTGAGAAAGTCATTTAAAAATCTGGAAGAAGAGCTCTTCAATTTAAGAGAATAAGAAAAAGACCTTTAGGTGAGAATAAGTTCACAATTTGAAGGAACAGCATAATTCCTAGTGGCTGAAGACACGGAAGCAACTAGGTAGAGACAGGAGATGAACTTGGAAAGTTGGTAACTTCATCTGCTTTATTGAGGACTCAGATCATGCATGTTTTTGTGGGACATGTTAATGTATTTAGATTTTTTTCAAAGTTTTGTGGAAAGGGAGTAGAGTTTCAGTTAAATGTGCCACACAACATTTTAAATCAACTATACTCCAATAAATATTTTTTTAAAAACTGGAAAAAAATAAAGTAGTAACATGTAGACAATAAAAAATTGTGCCAATAAATTTCCAGTTTAATAACCAATTTTTTAAATGAGTTGGCACTATAATTATTTCAATAGAATATCTGATCTTGAGTGTAAAAAATGTAAATGTTAAAATGTTTTCTTAAAGCATATTTGCCATTTTCTAATATACTATAACTTTACTTCTTTAAGCCTTGTTCTATTATCACATTAGTTCTTAGTTCTACAAAAATTTTAAATGTTATAACCTTTCTTACTTAAAAAAGCCAGAACCAAAAATAAAATATTTTTAGAAAATCACAGAAAGTTTTATTGCCCAAAGATACTTTTGAGAAAGTTAAATGCAGTTCAAAGCAAGAATCTATAAATAAAATTACATCCTCTCTTTGCTAAAGTGTTAACAACTGTAGGCATAATATAGTTTAAACTTTTTGCATTCAATAGATATTATCCATTAATCCCAATGAAATATATTTTCCCTCTGGGTTTTGGTAGTTCCAAGCAGAATCTTTAAGAAAACAGAATGTAATCTGCTATTTTGTGGTCCTATACTGTTTCAGCAAAGTTGGGCTTGAGGTCAATTGATATGTCAGATATCAGAGGAAATAAGTTTCTACTATCAGAAAAAAATATTTATCTGTTCTTTTCCAGATTGTATCATAATGTTCTCTTCAATCAGTATATCTATACTCTGGCTCCCAGTACATCCTATAGAACCATAGCTAAATCTGAGCTTCTGAACTCAACATTTTTAAGAACTAATTATGAGTAAGTGAAAAAATAAACTACATATCTGTGTATTAAATGTGCATATATGTTGTAATTACTTGATTTGACTTCTGCTTCTGGCATAGATAAAATAAATGACATTAGACTAAATCTCCCACTAATAACAGCTATAAAGTCTGGTTAAAATACAAAACAGTGTTTGGAGGCATCAGGAATTAAACATGGTAGCAGGTATTTGAGAGACAAAGTTTTTGAAGGATGGGAAATATATTGATGTGAGTGCTAAATTTCCACCCATTCCCAGGTATGAAATTTGATTATTCACTGTTCAGGGGCAACGAGCAAAAACATACAGTGATCTAGAGCTTATAACAGTCTCACTGGGCTGAGGAGACAAAAATTGTCATTGAGGTCTAACAAATAAAGTATGACTTTATGGGTCAAGACACAGAGGAAAGGGAACCAGAGAGAAGCAAGTACAACATTTTGAATAAAATTTATATTTGTTTGTTGACTCCAAAGATTCACATTCTTAGGGTAATATTTGCAAATATCAAATTTATAGCAGCTTCTAAAAGCTAAGCAGAAATTTTAACAGCCTTATCACACTAGGGAGATGAAGTTAGCACTTAGGACTTTTCAAGTATGAGAGGCCAAGTAAACATCCCAACCTTTCAGTTCAACCTTATAAGTGTTAGGTCCTGGGGACAAAAGGCAAACTGGAAATTTATCAACATTGACTAGGAGGGTGATATGCCCATATTCTAATTACTGGAAGAAAATTAAATCCTTTCTGAAGGAAGATACTATTATGCAGAATCTGTTTTATTTTTATTATGCAATTTCCAGCATGTAAACTAAAGCTTACCTGTATTATAAGACAAAAATCAAAATATCAAAATTGTGAAAAGTGGATATAGAGAAAATAATAGGTATTGAACTTTTAAATCGTAAGGATTAGGATGTTTATTGAAAGAAATTTTAAAATAAAGAATTTCACAAAGAACAGGAATAAAAACAGCAAAAGGTAAATCTTAAAGCTAAAAAATGCAATAGTTGAAACTAAAATTCAGTAGAAGGATTTAACATCTCATTAGACCCAGCAGAAAAGACAATTTAAAAACTAGAATACGGGTCAGTAGAATTAACAGAGATTGAAGCACAAAACAAAACATGAAGTGGAAAACAGAAAAAAAATCCACGATGAAAAGATACAAGTGTATATGGAGTAGTATGAAGAAATGAGAGCAATAATAAAGCAAAAGTAAAACTTGAGATGGCACTGCCCATGGATTATCCAAAACCGATGAAATGCATTGTGGTAGTCTGCCTCCAAGTTGACTCACAGTGATACCCAACTCCTGGTATCTGTGCCTTTGTGCTGAGTGTTGGCTGGACCTGGGGGCGCACTTCTAACTAATAGAATGAAGGAGAATTAATGGTTTCTGATTCTAAGACTAGGCCACAAGAGGCAGTGTGGCATCTTGTTCTCTCTTGTGGTCACTCATTCTGGGAGAAGCCAGCTGCATGAAGAGGGCTACAAAGCAAGGAACTGAAGCCCCTGCCAACTTCCATGGTTGTAAGTGTGGATGTGTATCCTTCAGCAGTCAGATAACTGCTACCTCACCAACAGATTAACTGTAATTTCATGAAAGAGCTTGAGTCAGAACCACCCAGCTAAGCTACCCTTGGGTTTCTGATTTTTAGAAACTTTATGAGATAATAAATGCTTGTTTGGGAAGTAATTAATTAATTTGTTATTAAGCAAAAGGCAACAAATTTTCAGACCAAAAGAAAAATGAAACTGATGGATGGAAAAAACAGTGCCTGAAAGCACTGTTTAGTCAGATAAAAGACCCTTTAAGGACCTAAAACGTATAATTCACAGATTCTCTGAATAAAAAATAGGGCTCCTAAGAAGTATAAGGACATTATTCCTTAGGAGAAATATAAGTTCTAAAAGTGCTTATTTTGAAGAAATCTACAGGTTTCTTTTTTTTTTTTTGTCAAATGTGGTGGACAGAAAGAAAGATTAACAGGAGATCTACAAAGTTTTAAAAGATTTCCATATTCAGCAAGATGCCAGCTTGAACTGAAAGAAACAGGAAGAACACAAAATGAACAGAGTCCTATAGACATCCAAAATTCTACTATCAGGAAATAGATTAAGAAAACTATTCAGCTGTAAACACATGCTAACTTTCATGAAAAAGGAAATATTGTTCAGAAAATGGATCAAGACCAAAGAGTAATTTCAAGATGCATGAAAAGTTATTTCCAGGTATAAGTAAAAGTGAATTATAGCCAAGGAATTTCCAACATAAGTCCTGCTTTCTAATTTGCCATCTATTTAAACAACTCAATTAACTAACAAAAATTGTTTTCTCCTGAACTTCAAAAGACATTTTATCTCTTTCAAGAATGTATGCCTTCATGGAGTTTTGTAACCAATAGGAAATTTAGATATCCACTAATCTAACATTTGTGTAAAAGTTAAAAGCTTGTATACCTACAGAATCAGGATCAAGACCCAGACTAATGTTGTCCATAAAAATGTCAGTATAAATTCAAGGAATGGCCTTCTGCCTTCATTATGGGTACATTTCTCAATCCAATGTGCAATTTCATTAACCCATATTAAACATTTTTCTCAATTATATAACTGGAGCATTTGTTGTGATAGGTTTGTTGTGAGGATTAAATAAAACAAAACATTTAAATGCTTAGAGAACCCACATGTTGTTCACAGCATAGGTCCTCATTCTTGCATTTGGAATATGTGAGGTTCCTCCCTTTCACCTTCCACAATGTCCAAAACAAAGAAAAGAAAAACAACAATGACCAAAAATAGCAGCAACAACAAAAACCACACACCACACCATGAAATAAAATTTTTATTACTAAAAGATGGAAAGGAATTAAAAAATGAAAAAGAAAGGCTTAGAGGAGAGTTTCATTGGATCAGCCAAATTATTATTTAAAATTGGATGACATAAAAGCATAGGGATGTATATAAGTATCAATAATTGCCAACATTTGAAACACCAAAACTGGGATGAATGAGCATTCAGTAAAGAATATGAGGCTAATACAATATATGCTTCATCTTCATAAAGGAATAAATTATCAATTATAAATTGGCAGAAATGCCCATTGATTTTTCAATAACATCATTAATAAGAAAGATTTGCCCTTCACTTGTTTTTATTTTAATAACGTCTTTCTACTTATAATTAAAACTCAGTACCTTACTTTGGTTGATTAAAGATGGCTACAAATTGTTTGGCATTCCTCTAAGTGTCCTCTTCTTGAATCTTTGCAGGCTCTGTGGCTGCTCTGGCAAATGGCCTACAGTGGAAGTGATTCTGTACCTGCTTTCAGGTACTGGCTTCAAGAGACTGACGTCTTCTTCTGCTCTCAGAACACTTGCTCTTGGAATACTGAGCTACTAGATAAGAAGTTCAACTATCTTGAGGCTATGTTACTGAGGACACCAAGATAAAAGATGATGTGGAGAAACCAAAAGAAGAAACCCTGAGATAATGTGAAAAGAGACGCCTAGCTAGTCTGCAACTGTTCCAGCCTCCAGTTGTTTGAGTTATCCCAAGTGAGAGGCTACATTTTGTGGAGCAGAAGCAAGTCTTTCCCTGTGGGCTCTGCCTAAGTCCTGGATCCAAAAAATATAAAGAATAATAACAAGATGGATGTTGTATTAAGCCACTAAATTTGGTGATAGTTTGTTGTGTTACAATAGAGAATGAGAGCACTGACCATAATAAAGTCTGAAATTAGGTATTAGTGAAAATCAAGCACCTATTTAGGGAGTTTTCTTAACAATACCATCCCACCTCCAAATGTAAGAAAATGTGTCCAAACTTCAAATATGTCCTAAAATTTGTGATTAGGGCACAATTCCCATAGTCTTATTTGGAAAGCAAAGGTAAAGTAGCAAAAGTTACCATGAATAGGAAAAATGAAAGATCCTTAGGCATACAGCCATCTTCCTACCTGTGTGGTTGATTATTATAAGAAGTAAGATAAACAGTTCAAAATGTCCTGCCAAGCTTTATATCCATCAGATATAATGATGGCTATTTATCAAAAATACCTTTGATGAGGAGCAATTCAGTCAACATATATGTTTACTGAGCATCTACAGTATGACAGACCCCATTAAAGGTATTGGAGAAAAAGTGGTAAACTAGGAGAAAGAGTACCTAACCTCATGGAATGTACACTCTAGTAGAGTAGACAGACAAAGGGACAAATACAAGACAAAGAAAATACTTTTAGGGTGAATAAGAGCTAAGAAATAAATTAGAAAGGTACAAGATCACTGAGGAAAAAACTACTTTAAATAAAGTAGTGAGGAAGAGTCTCTTTGAGCACATGTCATGTAAGATAAGAATTAAAAATGAAAAAGAAACAATCAGATGAAGAGGAAGTTGTGGGCACGTTTAGTGGGAACTGGGGTCCAACATGTATATTTCCACCCAAAGTAATGAAAATAATTTCACATATTCTCACCACTGAGAAAAGATCAATGTGACTGGGGAAGGAGATGGAGGGGCACAAGTGTGAAGTGAGTTTAGTGATTCAGTAGAAGTGAATCATGCCCAACTGTATAGATCATAGTAAACGTTAAATTTTTTCTGAGAGCTTTGGGAAACAACTCAAACTTTTTGGTAGAACAATGTGATCCAACTTACATTTTAAAAGATCACTTTTACTGCCATGTAGAGAAGAAGTTGAAGCAAATGGACAGGAGGTATCTCTAGTAATTCAGATAATAGTTAATAGCAACTCAAGATAAAGAACAATCATGTAGTAAAAGAATCTAAAAATTGGCAGATATTTCCAAAATATAATCAGTATACAATTCAAATATGTAATCAATATATTTCAGAGCTATAATCAATAGGAAAGGATAGGAGGGAGCAATTGTTAGCTTAGAGAATTACTAATATAGTTACTAATATAAATTATTACTACTTTTTTTCACATCTTTATTGGAGTATAAACGCTTTACAATGTTGTGTTAGTTTCTGCTGTACAACAAAGTGAATCAGCTATACGTATATATATATCCCCATATCCCCTCCCTCTTAAGCCTCCCTCCCACTCTCCCTATACCATCCCTCTAGGTCATCACAAAGCATTGAGTTGATCTCCTTTGCTATGCAGAAGCTTCCCACTAGCCATCCATTTTACATTTGGTAGTGTATATATGTCAATGCTACTCTCTCACTTCATCCCAGCTTCCCCTTCCCCCCACCCCGTGCCCTCAAGTCCATTCTCTACATCTGCGTCTTTATTCCTGCCCTGCTACAATACCGCTTTTTAAAATTCCATATATATGTGTTAGCATACGGTATTTGTTTTTCTCTTTCTGACTTACTTCACTCTGTATGACAGATTACTATTAATAATAAATGATTATTTCTGAATTCCTGGCCTCAGGTGGGTGATAGTGGCATTTATTGAAAGGAGCAAGATATGCAATTTGAGAGAAACAGATAGTCAAAGGAGATGCCTGTGGAGAGAAAAGATAATTTTTGAGTCATCAGCATACAGATGACACTGGAATTCTTTGGAGTCAATGACATTACTGAGAAGTAATCAAAAAGAAATGAATAAAAGGACCAAGACCAAATTCTGAGGATCTTAACAATTAAAGGTTTGTTTTAGGAGGATGAGTTGGCAAAGAAGATTGAATAAGTGGTAAAAGGAAACCCCAATGAGGTGAATTTTGTAGAAGCCAAGAAAGAAGGTGGAAGGAATATGCAGTCCACAGAACAAACAGGAGCTAGCAAAAATATGTTTTATGCTTGCAGGAATTATCAGCTGGCTATAAAGGAAGAGAATCTCGAGGGAGGAAACAGAAGATATGACAAAAAGAGGGAGTTTTTTTTTTTTTTTTTGCGGTACGCGGGCCTCTCACTGTTGTGGCCTCTCCCGTTGCGGAGCACAGGCTCCGCACGCGCAGGCTCAGCGGCCATGGCTCACGGGCCCAGCCACTCCGCGGCATGTAGGATATTCCCGGGCCGGGGCACGAACCCGTGTCCCCTGTATCGGCAGGCGGACTCTCAACCACTGCACCACCAAGGAAGCCCAAGAGTGAGCTTTTTGAAAAGGAACTGGATCCAAAGAATGCAGGGATGGACTATTTTTTGATAAGGGTAACACTCTAAACTGTGGTAGGATAGAAGGAGAAGATGGGTGTGGGATAGATAAATCTGTAGATTTTGTGGTGGAATGTTGAAGGAAATGGTTTCTGGTGGCTTCCACTTTCTCAATGAGTTAAAAGATGAATATTCAGCTTAGATTAAAGGTGAAGAAGTTTAGGGTTAAAAGAGAGAAGGAATATTTCATGGCATGAGAACATGAGCCCAACAAGAAAGCCCTATAAGAGAGTTAAGTAGTCTTGATTACCTGCTTAAAATGTGTAATATGAAATGATCCACGTCAACCAAGCAGTTATGTGCTGTAGTACAGATATGGAGAAAATAAATGGATATTGGGGTTTACATCACTTTAATGTGTTCACCTTAGTACTACGGATACAAAATAAAAGTAAGAAATAATGACAATGATGGAGTATGAATTGTACGCTAGACTAGGAAAAATGAACACCGGAGAGTTCCGATTAATAATGATAAAGTGGTAAAATAAGTGGACTAGAGATCTCAATGAAATCAAAGAATCACTGCTGTAAAGGTTTTTTAATAAGTAAATTGGATGAATAGGATATGATGAGAGAGAGAGAGAGAAAAACATTTTTGATACTGAGATTTCAGAAGTGGATCAGATATTATAACCTAAGCAAATTTATATAACTTGATATAAACTGATAAAAATCTAGAAGTGAATTAGAAAATTATATTACTACCTAAGACTTAACCATACTGTTTCTAAGTGTTTTTTTTAAATAAATACTCTATAAATTTTGAAAAAACATCTGGTTAGAATTGCTAATATAAGTAGAGAGAAAGTGGCTAACTAATTTATAAACAATATGTGGCATATAACATGATGGGGTGAGGTCCTAAGTTAGGATCCTTTAATGTGATTATGTTCCATGAGCTGAATATAATACATGGAAAAGATATCAACTCTAGTTATAATTTTAGAAGAGTCCTTTTTTTCTACAGAGAAAAAGATATTGTGGGTTTGTTTTTTAAATTTAAGTAATACATTTGATAACCAAAACAAATCATCTGGAAAAAATGAGTTAAAAATGTCTGAGTTTTGTTGCCATTTTTCAGGTATATGAGAAAAAGCAAATAGACAATGACATATTTGACTGTTCAAATGTAATGTAAGATGTGCCTCAGAGGAAACATAGATTTTATTCATAGAAGGTGCATGTCTCACTCCAAAACCGGAAATATGTCAGAAGTGTCATTTTCTTTATTTTTTTATAATTCAGTATAATTTTTATTTCAAGCTCCTATTCAGTGGAGACGGGAAAACTTAAAACCAGTCCATTTAAATTCCCTACCCTACTGCCAAGAATTGTGTGTACCCTGCAGAATGGCAAGGATTTTGTATGTAATATCTTGTCCTCGTAGCCTTCAGTCTCTGTTGACATTCAGTGAAACATTCATCATTCTGAATGATCATCCATCATTGATCCATTCCAGTGCCTCTGCTTCATCCCATGTTAGTGTCTGACTAATTGCTCTTACTTTCAGTAGCATTCCTTGTTGGCGTTCACTTTAGTGCTTCACACCATACCAGGACAGGAGAGTATCTCTGTGGATGTCACATGATGTCTAGTTTAATGCCAAATGTACTCTTAAGTTTGTGTAATTATTCAGGTACACCTATACTATATTGGTGCAAGGGAGAACCAAGTAAGCTCATTTCTAGACATTACATATATATTCCTAGAATTGGGTCTTTCTAACTTCCTAATGTTTACCAAGAAATATACACACACCATTTTTTTTTGTTTGTTTTTTTTTTGCTCTTAGATTACACAAACCTAACTGGTTTCTCACTGTCCCACTCCAATTGAAGCTCATCCCACTTGAAGTCTAAACCCTTTTTCAAAGGGATTCTCCCACATCTAATCACTCCCTCTTTCTACTCTGATACTTTTCTTTTTCCATTCTGATCTAGTCCGAAGATAGAATACCTGGCTTTTATACCATAGATATTCTCTCCTATATTTATTTTTCAAAATGTGAGTTGCTTTAATTTCCCTCCAATTACAAGGCTTTTGAAACACAAAAAGCAGATTTTGACCACTGCATTCTCTTAGCCAAATTAGCCCTCCTCTGAGTGAGGAAAAGGTCAAATCATGTAAGAAAACACAGAGAAATTATGGATTAATATTTTGAAAGTTTTGTCATGTGCTAATGATATAGAACATCACTGCTTAATATTTTCATATAAGCTATAAGAAATCCCCATATTCTGTGAAAATTGTTAGAAATCTTTTTTAAAACAAACTACAGATGCTAAGTTTTTGAGGGGAGGGTTATGGGAGTGGGGAATACACACTGATAGAAAAACATGAGAACTCCTGTGCTGTCGGCTGTGCAGCTTCCAGGTGTCTGCCCCTCTGGTGGGATGGGCCGGGAGACACTCTCCTCAGCTCCTTGCCTGGGTGGGCAAGCCAGGCTCTAGGGCCAGCAGAAATCCTTGTTTGAGGGTCCCACCGAGTTCCCCGGTCACAGTGCTGCAACTGAGTGGAGCAGCTGCATGGGACTAATGCTCGGGTGCTGCAGAAAGCCTTCTTGGAATCTGACAAGTTATCACTTTGGGATTGGTGGCCAGCTGCTCCTGACTTGGCCACATGCAGGCTCAGACTGTCCCAGTCTCTGAACTGAAGAGAACCAACACTATTAGCATATCTCTCACCACAATGAATGCAAGATGTTTCAATGAAGAGTATAAGGAGGACATCTACAAATCCCAGACTGGCATGTGCAAGTTATGAGGAATGGTGGAATAACCCAATATACCTGGGTGAACCTTTGGAGATAGCTAAGAGAGAGCTACGACAGGGCAGTGGCTGACACCCAACTCATAGCCCATCTTCTCCAGCTGTGTGGCTTACAGGGTCATGGTGATCTGGCCGGCTGTCAGGCCTGAGCCTCTGAGGTGGGAGAGCCGAATTCAGAACATTGGTCCACCTGAGATCTCCCAGGCCCACGTAATATCAATCAGCAAGAGCTCTCCCAGAGATCTCCATCTCAACACTAAGACCCAGTTCCACTCAACGACCAGCAAGCTAGAGTGCTGGACACTCCATGCCAAACAACTAGCAAGTCAGGAACACAACACACTCATTAGCAGAGAGGCTGCCTAAAATCATACTAAGTTCACAGACACACCAAAACACAACAATAGATGCAGTCATGCCCACCAGAAACACAAGATCCAGCCTCATCCACCGGAACACAGGCACCAGTCCCCTCCACCAGGAAGCATACACAACCCACTGAACTAACCTTACCCACTGGGGGCAGACACCAAAAACAACAGGAATTATGAGCCTGCAGCCTGTGAAAAGGAGACACTAAGCACAGTAAGTTAAGCAAAATGAGAAGACAAAGAAATGCACAGCAGAAGAAGGAGCAAGGTAAAAACCCACCAGACCTAACCAATGAAGAGGAAATAGGCAGTCTACCGGAAAAAGAATTCAGAGTAATGACAGTAAAGATGATCCAAAATCTTAGAAATAGAATGGAGAAAATACAAGAAATGTTTAACAAGGGCCTAGAAGAACTAAAGAGCAAACAAACAATGATGAACAACATAATGAATGAAATTAAAAATTCTCTAGGGGAATCAATAGCAGAATAACTGAAGCAGAACAGACAGGTGACCTGGAAGATAAAATAGTGGAAATAACTATCACAGAGTGGAATAAAGAAAAAAGAATGAAAAGACTTGAGGACCGTCTCAGAGACCTCTGGGACAACATTAAATGCACCAGCATTCGAATTATAGGGGTCCTATAAGAAGAAGAGAAAAAGCAAGTGTCTGAGATAATATTTGAAGAGATTATAGTTGAAAACTTCCCTAATATAGGAAAGGAAATAGTTAATCAAGCCCAGGAAGCACAGACAGCCCCATACAAGATAAATCCAAGGGGAAACACGTCAAGACACATATTAATCAAACTATCAAAAAATAATACAAAGAAAAAATATTAAAAGCAGCAAGGGAAAAGGAAAATAACATACAAGGGAATCCCCATAAGGTTAACATCTGATCTTTCAGCAGAAACTCTGCAAGCCAGACGGGGGTGGCAGGACATATTTAAAGTGATGAAAGGGAAAAACCTACAACCAAGATTACTCTACCCAGCAAGGATCTCATTCAGATTCGATGGAGAAACTAAAACTTTTACACAGACAAGCAAAAGCTAACAGAATTTGGCACCACCAAAGCAGCTTTACAACAAATTCTAAAGGAACTTCTCTGGAAGGAAACACAAGAGAAGGAAAAGACCTACAATAACAAACCCAAAACAATTAAGAAAATGGTAATAGGAACATACATATCGATAATTACCTTAAATGTAAATGGATTAAATGCTCTAAACAAAAGACATAGACAGGCTGAATGGATACAAAAACAAGAGCTGTATATGTGCTGTCTACCAGAGACCCACTTCAGACCTAGGGACACATACAGACTGAAAGTGGGGGGATGGAAAAAGATAATCCATGCAAATGGAAATCAAAAGAAAGCTGGAGTAGCAATTCTCATATCAAACAAAATTGAATTTAAAATGAAGACTACTACAAGAGAAAAAGAAGGACACTACATAATGATCCAGGGATCAAGCCAAGAGGAAGATGTAACAATTGTAAATATTTATGCACCCACCATAGCAGCACCTCAATACATAAGGCAAATGCTAACAGCCATAAAAGGGGATATCGACAGTAACACAGTCATAGTAGGGGACTAACACCTCATTTTCACCAATGGACAGATTATCCAAAATGAAAATAAATAAGGAAACACAAGCTTTAAATGATACATTAAACAAGATGGACTCAGTTGATATTTATAGGACACTCCATCCAAAAACAATAGAATACATTTTCTTCTCAAGTGCTCATGGATCATTCTCCAGGACAGATCATGTCTTGGGTCATAAATCAAGTCATGATAAATTTAAGAATGTTGAAATCATATCAAGTATCATTCACGATGACAAATCAATCAATTTGATACACCATATAAACAAATTAATGGATAAAAACCATATGATCATCTCAACAGATGCAGAAAAAGCTTTCAACAAAATTCAACACACATTTATGATAAAAACCTTGCAGAAAGTAGGCATAGAGGGAACTTACCTCAACATAAAAAAGGCCATTTATGAAAAACCCACAGGCAATATCATTCTCAATGGTGAAAACTTGAAACCATTTCCACTAAGATCAGGAACAACCACTCTCACCGCTTTTATTCAACATAGTTTTGGAAGTTTTAGCCATGCCAATCAGAGAAGAGAAAGAAATAAAAGGAATCTAAATCGGAAAAGAAGAAGTAAAGCTGTCACTGTTTGCAGATGACATGATACTATACATAGAAAATCCTAAAGATGCTATCAGAAAACTACTAGAGCCAATCAATGAATTTGGTAAAATAGCAGGATACAAAATTAATGCACAGAAATTTCTGGCATTCTTATACACTAATGATGATAAATCTAAAAGAGAAATTAAGGAAACACTCCCATTTACCACTGCAACAACAACAAAAAATAAAATACCTAGGAATAAACATAACTAATGGGAAAAAAGACCTGTATGCAGAAAACTATAAGACACTGATGAAAGAAATTAAAGATGGTACAAACAAATGGAGAGATATACCATGTTCTTGGATTGAAAGAATCAACATTGTGAAAATGACCATACTACCCAAAGCAATCTACAGATTCAATGCAATTCTTATCAAACTACCAATGGCGTTTTTCACAGAATTAAAGCAAAAAATTTCACAATTTGTATGGAAACACAAAAGACCCTGAACAGCCAAAGCAATTTGAGAAAGAAACACGGAGCTGGAGGAATCAGACTCTCTGACTTCAGACTATACTACAAAGATATATTAATGAAGACAGTATGGTACTGGCACAAAAACAGAAATATAGATCAATGGAACAGGATAGAAAGCCCAGAGATAAATCCATGCACATATGGTCACCTTATTTTTGAAAAAGGAGTCAAGAATATATAATGGAGAAAAGACAGACTCTTTAATAAGTGGTGCTGAGAAAACTGGACAGCTACGTGTAAAAGAAGGAAATTAGAACACTCCCTAAGACCATACACAAAAATAAACTCAAAATGGATGAAAGATCTAAATGTAAGGCCAGACACTATCAAACTCTTAGAGAAAATAAAAAGGCAGAATACTTTATGACATAAATCACAGCAAGATCCTTTTTGACCCACCTCCTAGAGAAATGGAAATAAAAACAAAAATGAACAAATGAGACTTAATGAAACTTAAAAGGTTTTGCACAGCAAAGGAAACCATAAACAAGACAAAAAGACAACCCTCAGAATGGGAGAAAATATTTGCAAATGAAGCAACTGACAAAGGATTAACCTCCAAAGTGTACAAGCAGCCCATGCAGCTCAATATCAAAAAAACAAACAACCCAATCAAAAAATGGGCAGAAGACCTAAACAGACATTTCTCCAAAGAAGATACACAGATTGCCAACAAACACACGAAAGAATGCTCAACATCACTAATCATTAGAGAAATGCAAAACAAAACTACAATGAGGTATCATCTCACACCGATCAGAATGGCCATCATCAAAAAGTCTACAAACAATAAATGCTGGAGAGTGTGTGGAGAAAACGGAACCCTCTTGCACTGTTGCTGGGAATGTAAATTGATACAGCCACTCTGCAGAACAATATGGAGGTTCCTTAAAAAACGAAAAATAGGGGCTTCCCTGGTGGCGCAGTGGTTGAGAGTCCGCCTGCCGATGCAGGGGACACGGGTTCGTGCCCCGGTCCGGGAAGATCCCACATGCCGCGGAGCAGCTGGGCCCGTGAGCCATGGCCGCTGAGCCTGCGCGTCCAGAGCCTGTGCTCCGCAACGGGAGAGGCCACAACAGTGAGAGGCCCACGTAACGCAAAAAAAAAAAAAACGAAAAATAATACTACCATACGACCCAGAAATACCACTACTGGGCATATACCCTGAGAAAACTGTAATTCAAAAGGAGTCAAGTCATGTACCACAATGTTCACTGCAGCACTATTTACAATAGCCAGGATATGTAAGCAATCTAAATGTCCATCAACAGATGAATGGATAAAGAAGATGTGGCATGTATATACAATGGAATATTACTCAGCCATAAAAGGAAACGAAACTGAGTTATTTGTAGTGAGGTGGATGGACCTAGAGTCTGTCATACAGAGTGAAGTATGTCAGAAAGAGAAAAACAAATACTGTATGCTAACACATATATATGGAATCTAAGAAAAAAAATGGCCATGAAGAACCTACGGGCAAGACGGGATAAAGACACAGACCTACTAGAGAATGGACTTGAGGATACGGGGAGGGGGAAGGGTAAGCTGGGACAAAGTAAGAGATTGGTATGGACATATATACACTACCAAATGTAAAATAGATAGCTAGTGGGAAGCAGCCACATAGCAAAGGGAGATTAGCTCTGTGCTTTGTGACCACCTAGGGGGGTGGGATAGGGAGGGTGGGAGCAAGACACAAGAGGGAGGGGATATGGGGATATGTGTATATGTATGGATGATTCACTTTGTTATATACCAGAAGCTAATGCACCATTGTAGAGCAAATATACTCCAATAAAGATATTGAAAAAAACCTCATGAATAAGAAACATAGAAGAAAAGATTGCTATGATGTTATGCCAACTTTAACCAAACAATTATGAAGACCTGAGCAAAAATGCCAGTAAATATACTAGATTATCTGTGCTATGTCTGAGATAATTGATAACATTGTGCCTCTGTGTTATGTGATAAACTACATTTAAGTAACAGGTTGCTTAGACAGAATAAAAAGGGTTAGCTCTGACCACGTCATAAAGCTCTGGCATAGAGTCCAACGGGGGATATGAAAGTTTTGATATGAAAGCTATATACTAGCACTGGAGTCACAGTAAAGAAAGATCAATGGTCATATTCTTAAGTTATTAACATGTATGATAATCTAAAATAAGAGAATATGCTTTTTAGGTGGTCGAATGAATATGCTTAGATTAAAACCATGTTATTATGATATCCTTTGGTATGTCAAATTCAATAATGAGATGTGTCAAAAAATATTCCCTTTAGGTCTAATCCTATCTTTTCCCTCTTTCTCCATTTTCTTTTCTCTCCAAAACAAGGTCCTTTTGACCCCAGAGACTTATTGAATATTGTTATTCCTCCTTTGAATACTCCCCCCAATCTGTATTCTTTCTGCGGAGTTGACAACTAATCATCTCATCTTTTATCACTATACCACACACTTTGATTTCTGTGTAGGTTTTTTTAAGAATCTTTGTTCTAACTATTTCTCCTGCCTTGATTATTCTGACTTTAGAATTCTCCTGTGGTTGACTTCCTGAGCTCCTCAAGGAGAACTTTATCATTTCAATACCAGTGCCTGCTTCCACCATTGTGGTCAATTACTAAACCATTATACTCTTTTATTTTCTTCATACCTCTTATTAATAGCCATTATTTTGAGTATTTTTAATGTTTATTTTCTGTTTATTTTCACTGGGGTAAAGTTACAAACCTCACAAAACATTGTTAATAGTTTAATTCAGTCAATTACCTTTTTAAAGAGATGTAAGTAATAAAGGGAAAAGCCTTTATATTTTCAAAAGCTGTTTCCATTTTTTCTGTGCTTCATTTCTTTGTGTAGATCTAGATTTTGATCTGGTATTACCTTCCTTCTGCCCTTCCTTTTTTATAGTACAGCTGTACTGGTGATGAAATCTTTCAGCACTTTTGTATCTGAAAAAGTATTTATTATTTCTTAGTTTTTTGAAGGATATTTTTGCTGGATATAGAATCCCAGATTGACAGTTTCCCCCATTATTTTCAAGATGTTACTTTCTGCATGCATCCTCAATGGGGCAAGACCACCCTCAAGGGAGTGAAAGTTTATTCTTGGGGTGGGGGGGTCATATGAAATGATTTGTGTCTCTCAAAAGAGCCACAGTACATACAATATATATATAATTTTAAACAAATATCTGTATGTATACCTGTATATATTGAACAGATATACCTTACATCTGAAGTATTGAGATTTCATCAGGCAGGATTGATTAGGAAAAACTATATATTTAAAAAGTCTTCTGTGTGAGAGGGATAATGAAGACAAAGTGGAAGAACACTGCTCAATTGTCTTCCTACTTGCATCGTTCTGATAAGAAATCTGCTATCATCTCTATATATTTGCTCCTCTGTACTTACTTCAGAGCAATATGATGTTATGATTTAAGGTAGTTTTCTTCATATTTATTTGCTTGGGATTTGTTGAGATTCTTAAATCTGTGGATTTATTATTTTCATAAAATTGGAAAAATTCTACCCATTATTACTTCAAATATTTTCTGCCCTTCCCCTTTTTCAGGGACCCCAATCAGGCAACTTGAAGTTGTTCCACAGATTTTCTTTCCCTGTCTCATTTTGGATAGTTTCTTTAACTATCTTTTCAAGTTCACTAATCTTTTCTTCTCCATTATTTAATCTTCTATTAATTTCATGTGTGATTAAGATAATTATGTATGTGTGTGTGTTCATTTGAGTAAAAAGAACAGAAGCATAAAATGTCATGTCTTAATAATGTTAATATTCAAAGTTAGAAATTAACACATCCCTTCATAGAGGCCAAAAATTTCATGGAGAAATTTTGATGCAGATGGCTATGTTTAGGGACACCAATTTAACTCATGAATTAATTACAGCCCTTCATTTGTTAAGCCATATTACAAACGGGATTCTAAATTCTATTCTAACGTGTGTTTAAGAAGAGTAAGTCCATCTTATCATAAACAATTCATTTAGACTTAAAGCTACATGTACATAAACAAATGATTAAAAGGTGATTTGATTTGAAATTTTAAAAAATATAATGCATACCATATGACCAAGATCTATTTGAAAAGAATAATGAAAATGAAAGCAAGTTATAAAAGTTGGATAGTGAGGCTAAGAAAATTATATCAATAATCCCTAGCTAAATAATATAATCACAAGTGGGAACTTCCTAACATTTATAATGAAGAAGAAAGTGAGGTGTGTGTCATTTGTCTTGTTTAAAAAATATTACTAAACCTATGAATCTATACATAAAAATCATTGAGATCAAAGCAAATGATATCCTTAGAGTAGTTATATTTTTAAAAGCAGTGACTTTTCTCATGCATATTGCTTCTACAACATTGTCTAATTGCTATTACTCTAAAATGTAGGCTCATCAGAAGTACCACTGTCAGATGGTTTGTCTCCATGGTGAAACAAAATATGAAGAAACTCCAATATGCATTTGACATAGCCCTTAGACCTATAATTTTTTTTTTAACTTTTTTGTTCTATATTGAAACACTCTTATTAAAAGATATATATTATTGTTAATAACTTTGGTTTTGATGTAATTACATTTACATGATGTCCATGATACTAAAAGAAGTGTAGTGTCAGCACTCTGGATGGTGTTAGACCACCTATTTTCCATGACAAGAGAAAAGCATTTATCCAAAATATATATTGAATACTTCATATCCAAGTAAGGAAGAAATGCAGCCATGAAGCACTCCTTAAAATTATAGGAAGTTACTTTGCTAGAAAGAATTGCTAGCTCCATTCTTTCCTAACCTACATATAAATAATTCCTGTTAGTGGAGCTCTAAATAAAGAAGCACATGCTATATCAATCATTGCACAGATGGTATTGCATTTATTTTTGACCAATGTTTTAGTAAAAGAGAGGTAACAAAGGCCGAAAATAAACTAATTAGACCATAAATCTTCTTATTTCTTCCACAGGATATCAGACCAAGAGCTTTGTAAAAGAAGGAGCTGGTGTGAATTTTGAGGGGAGAGTTAACAGCTAATGGCTCTGCATTTTGGAGAACAAGTAACTACCTTTTGAACATGAGATAGACTATACTTTGGGAATAGCCTCTGCTACAATCATTCCTTTGATGTGTTTCTCTTTGAGAAGATGTGTTAGTTTGGGATACAAATTGAGGACAGAAGGTATACTCCTTTTTACTTTAAAAGAGGGATTATCACCAAAGCTCAAGCATGGATTTGACTTCTTAGTGAAATGTCTTTGTCCACTTCTTCAAGGGGATTGTTTTTATAGTAATTCATGTTGCGCTAATAAAATGACCTGGATTGTCATTACTGTTTTCAGGTGAGATTCTTGAGACTGGATTTCCAGGCTATTTAGCACTAAATAATTTCCAACTATAGTTGTAATCTGTTTAGACTTGTGAAATCTTAAATTACCATCCAGGTATAAATGAGCAAACATTTTATTTAAAAATGAAGAGCTTTATGACAATACCTTTCCTTGGAAAATGGAGCCACCTGAGCTTTTCTAATGGCTGGTGACATCCATTAGTGGTTTTCTCTGAAATTGAAAACATTTTCCATCTGTTCATACACACTCATTACAAAGTACTTAAGAGCCTGTGGGATCACAAAGGCACGTTTTGGCAAATTACAAAATATCAAAATGAGTTATTGAAGAGGAAGCAATGACTATATAATAAGCTGCTCAAACCTGCAATTGTCAGGTTTTGTGTAAGAAAAGACATCTGTATGCTAAAATCTAGTTTACCTTTTAATACCTGGGACTCTTCCATTTGATAGAACTCATTTCTGTGCCTATGACCCCAATTTTTTCTTCTAAGGGAATCTGGGTAATTTTGTGGATTTTCAAAAATAAAAACTTTTTTTTCAGTCTTGAGAGAACTGCTATTTAATCGTTTCTCTTCAGAGGAACACATGGAAGCAATGGACTTAAATAAAGGCAGTAGAGGAATCAGACGAGCACCAAGAAAAATATTTTGATTGCCAGTTGACTAAATAATGGAAAATAAGCAGGGATAGTGATAGAGGCCCTTCATGTGAATGCCTTCAGGAAGAGAATACATAGCCATTTCTGCTGGATGCTAAAGACATTCTCTTGCCACATGGAAGTTCCAGATGATCTTTGGCAGATGTTTCAGTGATTTCTTTTTCTGCCTTATCCAATAATATACTAATAAAATTCAACCTAAGGTGCAAAACAGAGCACAGCAGTAACAATCTCTGTGAGACAAGAGAAGTGAGGGCTTGGATGACAATATGAGAGCTGAAAATGAAGCAGAGACAAAACAAAACATGGCTTCAAAAAGAAAACCTTACTTAGTTTGCAGTGTTTCCCAAGACTTATCTGCAAATATCTACATAGATATAAAACTACAGATATTTTCTATTTTAAAAATAACACATGTTTTTATGTATTAGAATATTGTTTAAATACATATGTAAATAATGTTTATTTTTATAGCATTGTATAGGATGAATATTAAAATTTCATAAATGAAAGAAATGTTATTTAAGATTCAATCTTCCCAAGAAGAATTTATACTGCATGAATTCTTTATTAAGAACTGGAAAGAAAGGAAAGAAGGAAAAAAGGAACGAAGGAAGGGGGAAGGGTGGAGGGAGGAATGGGAAATAGAAGGAGGGAGGGAAGAAAGAACGGAGAGAGGGAAAAAAGCAAATACTTATTAAGAAAATATATGAAATTGTAATACTATAATCTCTAGCATTCACCATTTAACATCATGCTTAAACAACTTTTCAGATGTTTTTAGAGATAGAAATCAAAATGAAACTGGAAGAAGAATCACAAAGAATTTTCAGCACCATTTCTCAGTGTTGGGCTTTATGGTTGTTCCTAATCCAAGCCTCGTTAATTATAACAAAGATTAGTTTTAATACTTTTACATTTTAATTATCGTTTGCGAGCCAAATAGATTTTAATGGCCTTCAATATTATAGAATTAGTTCAAATTGTCTGTTAGAGAGCTAATATGTCTGCTATCCCCAAAAACATTCCCTAAGAAAACAAAAAGTCAAAAGACTCTATAGTTAAATATGTAAGAACTCTCATCACAAAGTATTCGGAAGTTTTGATGTGTACAAGGAGTATTGGTTCATGAAAGTATCAATATTTTTGTGTTTCTCTCAAGATTCCTTTCCTTTTCTACACTAAACATTCAATATTCCCTTCTATTTTCTACACCCTTTCACCCCTAATACTGTATCTAATATACCTTTCTACCACCCTGTTTTCCATACCACTCCTAAATTATTAATCAAAAGAGGAAATAAGAAAGAAACCAGAGACTTACAAGATGGCAGAAGAGTAAGACTTAGACATCACCTTTCTCTCCACAAATATATCAGAAATACATCTACATGTGGAACAGCTCCTACAGAACACCTACTGAACGCTGGCAGAAGACCTCAGAACTTCCCAAAAGGCAAGAAACTCCCCCATGTACCTGGGTAGGGGAAAAGAAAAAAACAGAGACAAAAGAATAGGGATGGGACCTGCACCACTGGGAAGGAACTATGAAGGAGGAAAAGTTTCCACATGCTAGGAAGCCCCTTCACTGGCAGAGATGAGGGGTGGCGGGGGGGAAGCTTCAGAACCACAGAGGAGAGCGCAGCAACAGGGGTGCAGAGGGCAAAGTGGAGAGATACCCACACAGAGGATCGGTGCCGACCAGCAGTCACCAGCCCGAGAGGCTTGTCTGATCACACACTGGGACGGGTGGGGGTTGGGAGTTGAGGCTTGGGCTTCGGAGGGCAGATCCCAGGGAGAGGACTGGGGTTGGCTGTGTGAACACAGCCTGATGGGGGCTAGTGCATCACAGTTAGCCAAAAGAGATTCCGGGAAAAAGTCTGGACCTGCCTAACAGGCAAGAGACCATTGCTTCGGGGTGCGTGAGGAGAGGGGATTCAGAGCACCACCTAAAGGAGCTCCAGAGATGGGCGTGAGCCACAGCTAGCAGCACGGACCCCAGAGGTGGGCATGAAGTGATAAGGCTGCTGCTATAGCCACCAAGAAGCCTGTGTGCAAGCACAGGTCACTATCCATACCTCCCCTCCTGGGAGCCTGTGCAGCCCGCCACTGCCAGGGTCCTGTGATCCAGGGACAACTTCCCTGGGAGGACACACGGCAGGCCTCAGGCTATTACAACAGCACGCCGGCCTCTGCCACCACAGGGTCGCGTCATATTCCATACATCCCCCCCCCACCCCCCACCCCGCCTGAGTGAGCCAGAGGCTCCTAATCAGCTGCTACTTTAACCCCATCCTTTCTGAGGGAAGAACAGAGGCCCTCAGGCGACCTACACACAGAGGCAGGGCCAAATCCAAAGCTGAAGCCCAGGAGCTGTGCAACCAAAGAAAAGAAAGGGAAATCTCTCTCAGCAGCCTCAGGAGCAGTGGATTAAATCTCCACAATCAACTTGATGTACCCTGCATCTGTGGAATACATGAATAGACAACGAATCATCCCAAATTGAGACGGTGGACTTTGGGAGCAAAGATATATATATATATATATTTCCTTTTTATCTTTTCGTGAGTGTGTATGTGTATGCTTCCTTGTGTGATTTTGTCTGTATAGATTTGCTTTTATCAATTGTACTAGGGTTTTGTCTGTCGGTTTTTTTTTTTTTTAGTATAGTTCTTAGCACTTATTATCTTTGGTGGATTTGTTTTCTGGTTTGGTTGTTCTCTCTTCTTTTTTTTAAAAATTATTTTTAATTTTTTTATTCTTATAATTATTTTTTATTTTACCAACTTTTTCTTTCTTTCTCTTCCTTTCTTCCTTCCTTCCTTTCTTTCATTCTTTCCCTCCCTTCCTCCCTTCCTCCCTTCCTTCCTTCCTTCCTTCATTTCTTCCTTTCTTTCTTTCTCTCTCCCTTTTCTTCTGGACCCAGGTGTCAGGCCTGTGCCTTTGTGGTTGGAGAGCCAAGTTCAGAGCATTGGTCCACCAGAGACCTCCCAGCTCCACATAATATCAAACGGTGAAAGCTCTCCCAGAAATCTCCATCTCAATGCTAAGACCCAGCTCCACTCAATGACCAGCAAGCTAAAGTGCTAGACACCCTAGGCCAAGTAATTAGCAAGACAGGAACACAATCCCACCCATTAGCAGAGAGGCTGACTAAAATCATATTAAGTTCACAGACACCCAAAAAGACACCACCACATGTGGTTCTGCCCACCAGAAAAACAAGATCCAGCCTCATCCACCAGAACACAGGCACCAGTCCCCCCCACCAGGAAGCCTACATAACCCACTGAACCAGACTAACCTACTGGGGGCAGACACCAAAAATAATGGGAACTACGAACCTGCAGCCTGCAAAAAGGAGACCACAAGCACAATAAGTTAAGCAAAATGAGAAGACAAAGACACACAGAGCAGATGAAGGAGCAAGGTAAAAACCCACTTGACCAAACAAATAAAGAAGAAATAGGCAGTCTACCTGAAAAAGAATTCAGAGTAATGATAGAAAAGATGATCCAAAATCTTGGGAATAGAATGGAGAAAATAAAAGAAACACTAACAAAGACCTAGAAGAACTAAAGAGCAAACAAACGATGAACAACACAATAAATGAAATTAAAAATTCTCTAGAAGGAATCAATAGCAGAATAACTGAGGCAGAAGAACGGATAAGTGACCTGGAAGATAAAAGAGTGGAAATAACTACTGCAGAGCAGAATAAAGAAAAAAGAATGAAAAGAAACTACAATGAGGTATCATCTCACACCAGTAAGAATGACCATCATAACAAATGTACAAACAATAAAAGCTGGAGAGTATGTGGAGAAAAGCATACCCTCTTACACTGTTGGTGGGAATGTAAATTGATACAGTCACTATGGAGAACAGTATGGAGGTTCCTTAAAAAACTAAAAGTGGAATTACCATATGACCCAGCAATCCCACTACTGGGCATATACCCTGATAAAACCATAATTCAAAAAGGGTCATGTATCACAATGTTCACTGCAGCACTATTTACAATAGCCAGGACAGGGAAACAACCTAAGTGTCCATTGACAGATGCATGGATAAAGAAGATGTGGCAAATATATACAATGGAATATTACTCAGCCATAAAAAGAAATGAAATTGAGTTATTTGTAGTGAGGTGGATCAACCTAGAGTCTGTCATACAGAGTGAAGTATGTCAGAAAGAGAAAAACAAATACCATATGCTAACACATATATAGAGAATCTAAAAAAATATTAATATGGTTATGAAGAACCTAGAGGCAGGACAGGAGTAAAGACGCAAACGTGGAGAATGGACTTGAGGACACAGGGAGGGGGAAAGGTTAGCTGGGACGAAGTGAGAGAGTGGCATGGACTTATATATACTACCAAATATAAAATAGATAGCTAGTGGGAAGCAGCCTCATAGCACAGGGAGATGAGCTCAGTGCTTTGTGACCACCTAGCAGGGTGTGATAGGGAGGGTGTGAGGGAGACACAAGAGGGAAGAGATATGGTGATATATGTATATGTATAGCTGATTCAATTTGTTTTAAAGCAGAAACTAACACATCGTTGTAAAGCAACTTTACTACAATAAAGATGTTAAAGAAAAAAAGAAACCAGTTGCTTGAGTAGTCATTAATATATCAGTGTTTGCATTATATAGGCAGTCTAAGCTACATGGTACATTCTTGTAATGAGGCATCTCCCTCATTTATTTAAAAAGTACTATATGGCATACATACAACTGTGAATAAGAAGAAATATTTTCTGATGAAATCTGCTTTGAGTATTTTCAGGAACATTAACCTTTAAAACCTGAGGATGTTTTTATCAAAACTTAAAATAAGATCATTAAACAGAGGTAACACTGCCTCCACACTGAAATGGAGATTTCAGCCCTAAATTCAGCGCTGAATGGAATCTTTTTCCAGTTTGTAGTAAATGCCTTATAAAGTCTTGTAGTACTAATATCAACTCTTATTCAGTGGAAGACAGCTCAGTATCATTCAAAGTGGACAATACTAAGTACTATGTATTTTGAGGCCATATTCTTTTACATATTTTAAATTATAAAATATATCTGACTTCAAATTGAATTCAGTAGTAAAGTTGCAAAAATCGGTATAATCATATAAATTCTGTCTTTATCAGCTGTGATGACAAATACAGTCTGTATGCTAAAGGCTTAAATGGAATTGAACTGAGCTTGATGGCAGTCGGGCAGGGGACTAACAAGAATAAAGTAGCAAGCCCAAAAGAAATTCAAGCCACTTCTAAATCCACAAACTACTTGTTTGGCTTGCATCAGCATGCTTTTGTAAATTCTAAGCATAATTGTCGCAGACAAATGTTAGTGTTGTCTTAGCTTCTTAGAACAAGGAACAGCAGGAGGTACGGATTAAGGGGAGCTATTGATACATAGGGGTGGGCTGAATACATTTTTAGCAGGCCAAGTACATATATGTAAACCTAGTGTTTCTGAGAATGGTTTTAAAGCTGCAGTATATATATATATATATATATACACACACACACACACACACACACACGCACACACACACACACATATATATATATAAATGTTCTTATTTCCTTAGACAATAAGATGGGCTAGTGAGATAGTTCCAGGAGAGGAAGGGGTCAGGGAAAGTCTTTTTTTAAAAAAATTAACTATTTTTTTTACAGTAGGTCCTTATTAGCTACCTGTTTTAAATATAGCAAGGCAAGTATTCAAGATAATTAAAGTGAATGACACACTTTAACAGAATAAACCTAAGCCAAAAATTTTTGATGTCAGATATGCTCTTTTTGATGCTGCATAAGTATACATTAGAATTATTTTTTTTTCTGTAATGAAATAGGTCCCGTTAAATAAAACCCAGATATCTTTAAGATTTTCTATTGAAACACCCAAGCTTTACTTTCAATATTCTTCAAGGCATGGTAAGCACATTTCTGAAGCATAGAGAAACAGATTAATGGATACAGACAACTTTAATTAAGCATCAACAATAAATATTTACTGCTCAATTGTACATTTGTGAAGATCAAATGTAAAATGCTTTGAATTTTTAAAAGACCAAGTTTCAAGTCCAAGATTAATTACTTACAGTTTGTGGGAATTCAGAGAAGTAAAGTAAATTAAACCCTTCACATTAAAATTTGGGCATTATAATAATTATCACATACAGTGGTTGTGAAAATGATATGATCTTCAAGTATTGCCTAAGTCACTAGTAATTGTTTTTATTCAAGGGATTATAAATGTTGAGTAATAAAATCAGGATAAATAAAACATTTGTGCTTGAAGATGTTTGTTTATCTGACTTTTTTCTTAAAGTAGGCAAAGTACAGTTAATAAGGAAAACTATTAAAACTATTGTTCGTGTGATGTAGCAAAGAACACAATTTAAGCATGATCTTTTATAGGCAATGGAAAACATGATCTCTTTAAGGGCAGCAGGCAGCAATAAAGCATTAAAGTTAGGAAAATGAAAGCTTTTGATGAAGTAGAAGTGTCAACTATGAAGAAAAATAAGCACTTTGTCTAATTAAAAAATAAACATGATAAGTAGTGACAAACTCTATTTTTAAAACAGCCAAAATATAGGACTACAGATTTTGAAAATCACCTCTAATTGTTTAAACTTAGTTGTGATGAGAGACATCACAGCTACCAGAAAAAAGGGATTTTCTAATAAGATTTTTTTTACATTTTTCTCTCAGCAATAATAATAATAACAAACATTACCACATAATGAATGAATGAAGTTATTAAATGAAAACCACTATTCTTTGGAAACTTACTTTACATACCCATTTCTTAAATCACATATATCACACACCAACTCAATGCAACATTAACTAATATTTATAATTATGACAGCAGGAAAAGTCATTAAAACTACTCAATGATAACCTATATGAGAAAAGATTCTAAAAAAGAATGAATATATGTATAAGAAGTATAACTGAATCACTTTGCTGTACACCTGAAACTAACACAACATTTTAAATCAACTATACTTCAATAAAATTACCAAAAAAAAACACAAACTCTACAATGGAAAAAGAAAATCTGCTAATTCTCTTCCTGTTAAACTAAGTATGTTTGACCAAGTTCATTGGATGGTTCAGAGAAGGCACTGGCCCACAGACCATATGGCCTGCAGAGATTTTTTAAAAAGGAAATAAACCGTATTATAAATACTTCTGTGACATAAAAAATTGATTTTGAAAAATTTTTAGGTGTCATGCTCATTGCTATCCAAAAATAGAATTGTCTGTCTACTGCTTTTTAAAAAACTATTTTAATATGCCTAGTTAAGAGAACAGAAATTTAATGTTAGAGAATAAAAATATCAAATGTTGAGCTATTAAGGAAAAGGAAAATGTTGAGCAATTTAAGGAAAAGAACCAGGATTTTGAGTTCAGCTGACTTGATTCCATTCTTGGTTTTGTCTCTGTTAAAGAAAAAAATTATTCTGACACGTTAAAATGGTAAGGCAAACTTTATTCCAGACTATTGTGATAGGTGTCAAGACTATAGCAATAGAGGAGAGAAGACTGAGCTCTACCCTGAATACAATAAGGAAAAGGGAACACAGTAGAGGAGCAGGTTGGTGGCGGCTGTTGGTGGATGGAAAATTTCTAAGAGGAGACATTAAGAGTAAGGGGAATTCTTGCTAAAGTGACTTGGGATTTTTGCTGAAGGCAGGCCAATGTGGGGCATGAGGAATTTGATCAGATATAGAGGGTAGAGGATTCTCTCTAAACTGGCTTAACAGGGTTCTCACTAAAATTGGACTATGCAGGCCTAGCAGGACTGGGGCCACAGTTTGGTCTGGTTGAGAAGAGGGCTTAGAGGAGCTGAATAAAGTTTAGTCAAGGAGAGTCTTTTTCACCACTTATCAGCTGTGTGACCTTCTTAATTTGCCATAACTTTTTAAGCATCAAATTCCACAGCAGCAAAACTGGGGCAATATCGATTTCATGAAGTTGTTACGGGGCAGTATCTTTGGTACTTGTGTTGGCATGCTGGTCCAGCTAGGCATACAGCTTTCCCACACCTGGATTCCACAAGTTCTTAGGCTGGATTTGAGTCAAGAGAAGAGAGATTCTTCTGACCACAGCACCTTACTTCCACAAGAATTTTAAGGAAACATTTTTAACCCTCCAGCTTTAGTATTTACAGTTGTTAATATTTTCAAAGATAGAAACCCAACACGATATTTTAAACTCCAGAGACTTAGTGTATATCTCACAGTTGCCCAAAGGTAATGGTAACTTAAATTTCAGTTTTCTACTGAATGAGAAAAAGATTAAGATTCCATTAGGAAAAATGTATTGTATTTCATCTCATCTTCACGAGTTTATAAATGAGTTGAAACACTAAATGATGGTGGAAGAAGTACAATGTTAGGGAACAAACAAAGCTTGTCTTACATGAACAATGTCAAGTCTTAACAAAGTAAAATTAAGGAAGAAAGGTGAGCATAGAGTTCTTCTGTGTCACCTCCTGGTCACCATTCATAGGAACTCTCATTACTCTCCTTTCACTGAGGAATCACTGTGAAAGAACACTCAACGTGCATGTGTGTATATGTTTTCATCCATCTGTCATGTATTATATTTTAAAAAGTCATTTTGTTTTCCGAAAACAAAGTCTGGACTAGATGCTTTCAAGCTGACTTTGTAGAGTATAAAATAAAGACATGTAGGTTTCAAGACACCCCATTTTTTAAGGGTAAAACTCTACATTATTTTACCTTCAAATAAAGATTTTATTCTATATTACTTTATCCTTACACAGTAATAGACAAAAAATTAAATTTTATATAAATGTGTATATCTAGCATTGTAAACAATTTATGGCATTTTGCAAATGAGTGAAAGAATTTATCCACGAGAAAGCAAAGTTTTGAGAATATTGTTTTTCTTAATTTTATATATCTAACTTTTTCTCATCTAAACCAATTTTTGACACATGAACAATGGTTAGTAAAATACTGGTTTTATGAATTTGAATGTTATTTTATCTATAAGTTATTCTTATCTAAAAGTGGAGATATCTGTAATACAAATTTTCAACAAAGATTTCCTCAACATTCTCTGTCAGGTTGGGAGAGAGGAAAATTCTAGTAAATAGAGAAATCTTTATGGTCTATTCCTGATCCAATAGTTCAGCTCAAGTAAAAATGCTACCTTTTCTTCTAAATTTCTACAATAGTACTCACATTTTAAATAGTTTTTAAAAAGATTTAATTCTCTAATTCCTGTGAATTTATGAAAGATAATAACAATGAGAACAATTACTACCTACTGACTACTTACCATGTTCTAGTCACAGTATTGTACTTATGGTATTCATTTTCCCCCCAAATATCTATATGATAGGTAATATTATTTTTATCTTACAGGTGTGGAAATTTCAGCTTACTATACATAAGAAACTTACCCGAGACTGCACAGTAGCCAGGTGGTGAAGTAAAGATTTTAACAAATGTCTAGGTCATTCTTGAGTTCTCTCTTTCCACTATGTAAAACAGCTTTTATAGTTATAACTTTATAGTTAATTCAGCTTCTGCTGACCAAATTATTAATGGTCTGAGAAAACAACTTATAGTTTTACCCTTGAAAAGTTTTTGTTTTTGTTTTTGCTTTTTGGTTCTTCTGAGGGGTTAATTATTAAGTGAAGCAAGCAAATAGCTTCAAGTAGAAAAGAAAAGAAACTGATATTTTATTCCCAGGAACAAATTAAAAATCCACACTCTCCCTTTGTCACAATGTGCTTCAGTACAGCTTTCTAGCTCAAAAATAAAAGAATAATAAATGTCCTGGATAAAATTCTAACTTGAGGTGATAATTCTTGCTAAATAGGACTTTGGGTCTTGCCTGTGCCTTAAGAAAGGGATCTTAAATTTCTGATGAATGGTTATAGAACCTGCAATGATGCCCAGTTAGCAGATAATTGATGCTTTCCAAAGAAACCAATAGCAGAACAGAGAAAGAAATGCACTTAAAAAAAAAAAAAAAAGATTCCTAGAGTGGCCAAGATGGCAGAGTAGGAAGATCCTGAGCTCACCTCCTCCCACAGGCACTCTAAAATTACAACTATTTACAGAGCAACTATTGATGAGAAAGGCAGAAGACTAGCAGAAAAGATCTTCTACTACTAAAGATATAAAGAAGGAACCACAATGAGACAGGTAGGAGTGCTGAAGATGTGGTATACTCAAGACCCATATACCTGGGTGGGTGACCCACAAATGGGAGGATAATGACAATTTCAGAGAGTCTCCCTAAGGAGCAAGAGGTGTCAGCCCTACATCAAGCTCTCCAGTCCAGGGGTCCTGCACCAGGAAGATGAGATCTCAGAACATGTTATGAAGGCCAGTGGAGCTTACTCTCAGGAGATGCAGAGGGCTGTGGGAAATAGAGATTCTACTGCTAAAGGGTACACACAAAATCTCACACACTCTGGACCCAGAGCAGAAACAGTAATTTAAAAGGAGCCTGGGTGAGACCCACCTGCTGATCTCGGAGAGCCTCCTGTAGAGGCAGGATGAAACTGGGGCTCACCATAGGGATATAGACACTGGCAGCATCCATCTTTGGGAGCTCATTCTACCGCAAGGACACTGGTGCTGACAAGCACCATTTTGGAATCTTCCCTCTAGCTTATTAGTGATGGGACCCAGCCCTGCCCACCAGCCTGTTGGCACCAGTATTGGGATGCCTCAGGCCAAGCAGCTAACTGGGCAGGGACACATCTCTACCCAACAGCAGGCCAACTGCCCTAAGACCCTCTGAGCCCACAGACATTTTGGGACATGGTCCTGTCCACCATAAAGCCCTAGGACCAAGCCCTGCATACCAAAGCACCAGCAATAGTCCTGGAACTGCCCAGGGACCACACAGTCAGATATTGGGACCCACTCCCACCCACCAGCAAGATGACACTAACTTCAGGAACCCCAGGGCCCTGCAGCCAGCAGCAATACCCTGGCTATACCTACCAGTGGGCAGGCACTAGCCCTGAGACCATCACAGCCCCTCAGCCTGTCATGTGAGGAGATAGCCCTCCCACCAGCAGAATGGCACCAGCCCCAGGACCCCCAGGACCCAGTCCCACCCACCAGTTGACCAACACCAGCTCTGGGACACCTTGAGCCTTTCAGCCAGCAGCCCCAGGATCTGCCCAACCCACCAGTAGGCCAACACCAACTTTGGAAACCCCAGGACCCTGCAGCCAGAAACCCTGGGACCTAGATCCATTCACAACTGGCCTGGGACTAGCTCTGGGACACCCTGTGCCCCAGCCCCACCCACCAGCAGGCTGACACTTGTTTTGAGACACCTTGGACACCTCAGCCGGCTGCCCCAGGATCCAGTCTCACTCACCAGCAGACTGATATCAGCTTTGGGACTCCTCAGACTCAGCAGCTAGCCATGTCAGGAACCAGTCCCACCCACTAGCAGGCTGATATAGATCCAGGGTCCCCGGCCCTGCACTACCCACTCTGGAACCTGGCTACACCCACCAACAGGCCAGCACTAGCCCTGGGAACCCCCAAGGATCTGCAGCCAACTGCTTCATGGCCTGACCCAACCCATCTGTGACTGGCAGTCTCCACACGAGTCAGAGCCTGGCAATCAACCAGAATGGGGGTCAGCCATGCCTATCTGACCACCCATAGCAGTCAGCTTGCTACAACAGAAGGACCCATGCAGCGCACATATGGGACACACCTAGAACATATAGCTCTGGTGTCAGAGAGGAGTGCCCTGCTGGGACACATAGGACATCTCCTACAAAAGGT
This sequence comes from Neophocaena asiaeorientalis asiaeorientalis, assembly GCF_003031525.2. NCBI lineage: Eukaryota > Metazoa > Chordata > Mammalia > Artiodactyla > Phocoenidae > Neophocaena > Neophocaena asiaeorientalis. The sequence continues at coordinate 1,882,287 of NW_020173388.1, forward strand.
CACTTCTCCAAGGTTGAGAAACTTAACCAGCTCACCAAACACATAGAAATAAAAGCAGCAAATTAGGCAAATTGAGGCGACAGAAGAATACGTTCCACGTGAAGGAATACGATAGAACCCAAGATGAAGAATGAAGTAGAGGGACTTCCCTGGTAGCACAATGGTTAAGAATCTGCCTGCCAATGCAGGGGACACAGGTTCAAGCCCCGGCCCAGAAAGATCCCATATGCCGCAGAGCAACAAAGCCTGTGCGTCACAACTACTGAGCCTGCACTCTAGAGCCCACAAGCCACAACTACTGAGCCCATGAGCCACAACTACTGAAGCCCATGTGCCTAGAGCCTGTGCTCCACAACAAGAGAAGCCACTGCAATGAGAAGCCCACACACCACAATGGAGAGTAGCCCCCTCTCGCTGCAACTAAAGAGAAAGCCCGTATTCAGCAATGAAGCCCCAATGCAGCCAAAAATAAATAAATTTATAATTTAAAAAAAAATGAAGTAGAGATAAGCAGTCTACCTGATAAAGAGTTGAAGGTAATGATCATAAAGATGCTTCAAAGAACTCAGGAGAAGAATGGATGAAAAGAGTGAAAAATTAGAAGTTTTAACAAAGAGTTAAAAATATAAAGAATAACCAAATATATATGAAGAATATGATAAGATTATGTAGATTAGATGATGTAGATAAATGGATCAGAGATCTGGAAGCCAGAACAGTGGAAATCACTGAAGCTGAACAGAAAAAAGCAAAAAGAATAAAAATAAGGACAGTTTAAAAGACCTCTGAGGAAAGATCCAGCATACTAACATTCATATTATAGGGGTCCTAGAAGGAGAAGAGAGAGAGAAAGGCGCAGAGAACATATTTAAAGATATAATATCTGAAAACTTCCTTAACCTGGGAAAGGAAACAAATATCCAAGTCTGGTAAGCACAGAGATACAAACAAGATCAACCCAAAGAGGACCACATCAAGACACACTGTAATTAAAATGGCAAAAATTAAAAATAAAGAGAGAGGGACTTCCCCTCTCTCAAATTCCCCTTTGATGAATTTAATATTCATCAAATCAGTGGTTAAGAATCCGCCTACCAATGTAGGGGACATGGGTTCGAACCCAGGTCCAGGAAGATCCCACATGCCAAGGAGCAACGAAGCCCATGTGCCACAATTACTGAGCCCATGTGCCACAACTGAAGCCTGCATGCCTAGAGCCCGTGTTTCACAACAAGAGAAGCCACCGCAATGAGAAGCCCATGCACCACAACGAAGACCCAATGCAGCCAAAAATAAATTAATTAATTAAAATAAATAAATAAAGAGAGAATATTAACAGCAGAAAGGGAAAAGCAAAAAAGTTACCTACAAGGGAACTCCCAAAAGTCTATACTCTGAATTTTCTACAGAAACTCTGCAGGCCAGAAGGAGTGGAATCATATATTTAAAGTGATGAAAGGGAAAACCCTACAACCAAGAATATTCTATCCAGCAATAATTTCATTCAAATTTGATGGAGAGATTAAAAGTTTTAGAAACAAAAAAAGCTAAAAGAGTTCACTAAACCAGCTTTACAAGAAATGTTAAAGGGACTTCTTTAAGCAAAAAAGAAAAGGCCACCACTAGAAACATGAAAAGGAAAAAGTTTATTGGTAAAGGCAAATATACAATAAAAGTAGTAAATCAACCATGTATGAAGCTAGTAGGAAGATTAAAGACAAAAGTAGTAAAATCTATAACCTCAATAAGTAGCTAAGGGATACACAAAAGAAAGACATAAAATATGATGTCAAAAACAGTAACTGTCAGGGGGAGGTGAGTAAAAATACACAGTTCTTAAAATGTGTTTGAAAGTAAAATAATCATATACATACACACACACACACACACACACACACACACACATAAATTGCTAAATATAAACCTCATGGTAACCACAAACAAAAAATGTATAATAGATAATACACAAAAAAGACAAAGGAATCCAAACATAATACTAAAGATATTCATCAAATCACAAGGAAAAAAGACAAAAAAAGAAAAAAGGAACAAAAAAGAGCTAAAAAATCAACCCCAAACAATAAAATGGCAATAAGTTTATACCTATCAATAATTACTTTAAATGTAATTGGACTAAATGCTTCAGTCAAAAGATATAGAGTGCCTGAGTGGATATAAAAGCAAGGACCATTTATATGCTGTCTACAAGAGACTCATTTTAGATCTAAAGACACTAAAAGTGAGGGTATGAGAAAAGGGTCACTGACTAAATCAAAGAAGAAATTAAAAAATACCTTGAGACAAATGAAAACAATTAAACAACAATCCAAAATCTATGGGATGCAGCAAAAGAAGTTCTAAGACAGATGTTGTTATTGAAACAAGCCCACCTCAGGAAACAAGAAAATCACAAATAAACAACTTAACCTTACTAAGGAACTAGAAAAAGAAGAACAAACAAAACCCAGTGAGTAGAACGAAAGAAATCATAAAGATCAGAACAGAATTTTTTTAAAAAGGGACTAAAAAGCAATAGAAAAGATCAGTGAAACTAAGGGATGGTTCTTTGAAAAGGCAAACAAAATTGGTAAACCTTTAGCCAGACTCATCAAGAAAAAATGAGAGATGGCTCAAATCAATAAAATCACCAATGAAAAATAAGTTATGATTGACACCACAGAAATACAAAGAATTATGAGACTACTGTGAACAATTATATATCAATAAAATGGACAACCTAGAAGAAATGGACAAATTCCTAGAAATGTACAATCTCCCAAAGACTGAACCAGGAAGAAATAGAAAATATGAACAGACCAACACCAGTAATAAAATTGAATCAGTAATTAAAAAAAAAAAAAAAAAGAAAAGAAAAACTCCCAGCAAACAAAAATCCAGGACCAGACAGTTTCACAATTGAATTCTATCAACATTTAAAGAGTTGTTAACACCTATCCTTCTCAATCTATTCCAGAAAATTGCAGAGGAAGGAACACTTCTGAATTAATTCCATGAGACCAGCATCACCTTGATACCAAAACTGGACAAAGACACTACAAAAAAGAAAATTATAGGCCAATATCACTGATAAGCATAGATGCAAAAATCCTCAACAAAATATTAGCAAACTGAATTCAACAATACATAGAAGGAATTATGCACCAGGATCAGCTGAGGTTTATCCCAGGATGCAAGGATGGTTCAGTATCTGTAAATAAATCACATTTACTAATTGAAAACTCCTATGATCATCTCAACAGATGCAAAAAAAGGTTTTGGCAATATTCAATATCTATTTATAAAAATTCTCCATGAAGTGGATATAGAGGGAATATACCTCAACATCATAAAGACTATATACGACAAGCCCACAGTTAATATCACTCTCAATGGTGAAATGCTAAAAGCACTTTCTCTAATAACAGGAACAAGAGAAGAATGTCCAGTTTTGCCACTTTTATCAACATAGTATTGGAAGTTCTAGTCACAGTAATTAGACAAGAAAAAAAAAAATCCTATGATCATCTCAACAGATGCAAAAAAAGGTTTTGGCAATATTCAATATCTATTTATAAAAATTCTCCATGAAGTGGATATAGAGGGAATATACCTCAACATCATAAAGACTATATACGACAAGCCCACAGTTAATATCACTCTCAATGGTGAAATGCTAAAAGCACTTTCTCTAATATCAGGAACAAGAGAAGAATGTCCAGTTTTGCCACTTTTATTCAACATAGTATTGGAAGTTCTAGTCACAGTAATTAGACAAGAAAAAAATAAATAAAAGGAATCCACATTAGATGGAAAGGAGTAAAACTGTAACTATTTGTAAATGACATTTCTGTATATAGAAAATCTTAAAGATACCACCAAAAACTATTTGAACTCATCAATGAACTTGGTAAAGTTGCAGGATACAATGTTAATATATAGAAATCTGTTGCATTTCTATACACTAACGATGAGCTATCAGAAGTTAAGAAAAGAATACAATCTAATTAAAAAGAATAAAATACCTAGGAATAAATCTAATCAAGGAGTTAAAGACCTATACTCAGAAAACTACAAGACACTGATGAAAGAAACTGAAGACAACACAAACACATGGCAAGATATACTGTGCTTATGCATTGGAGGAATTAATATTGTTAATATGACCATACTATCCAAGGCAAGCTACAGATTCAATGCAATCCCTATTAAAATGCCAATAGCATTTTTCACAGAACTAGAATAATTGTAAAATTTGTATGGAAACATAAAAATCCCAAATAATCAGAACAATCTTGAGAAAGAAGAACAAAGCTGGAGGTGTCAGGCTCCCTGGTTTCAAACTATACTATAAAGCTACCGTAATCAAAACAGTATGGTACTGGTACAAAAACAGACACATAGATCAATGGGAAAGAATAGAGAGCCTAGAATTGAATCCACACTTATATGGACAATTAAATCTACAACAAAAGAGGAAAGAATGTACAATGGGGAAAAGATAACCTCTTTAATAAATGGTGTTGGAAAAACTGGACAGCTGCATGCAAAATAATCAAACTGGACTACTCTCTCACACCATGCACAAAAATAAATATATAATGGATTAAAGAATTAAATGTAAAGCCTGAAACCATAAAACTTGTGGAATAAAATATAGGCAGTAAGCTCTCTGACATCAGTCTTAGTAATATTCTTTTGGATATGTCTACTCAGGCAAGGGAAACAGAAGCAAAAATAAGCAAATGGGACTATAACAAACTACAAAATATTTTCACAGCAAAGGAAGCTATCATGAAATGAAAAGGCCACGTACCGAATGGGAGAATATATCTGCAAACGATATTTCCAATAAAGGGTTACTATCCAAAATATACAATAAGCTCATAAAACTCAACATCCAAAAAAACAAACAGCCCAATTTAAAAATGGGCAGAGGACCTGAACAGACATTTTTCTGAAGAAAATATACAGATAGCCAATAAACACATGAAAAGATGCTCAACATCACCAGTCATCAGGGAAATGCAAATCAAAACCACGAGTTTCAAGTAGACAACAAATAACAAGTGTTGGCGAGGACGTGGAGAAAAGGGAACGTTTATGCGCTGTTGGTGGGAATGTATCCTGGTGCAATCACTATGGAAAACAGTATGGAAGATCCTCAAAAAATTTAGAATAGACTTACCATAGCAATTCCATGCCCAGTATTTATCAGAAGAAAATGAAAACACCAATTTGAAACACACTTGTGTTCATAGCAGCATTACTTAAAATAGCCAGATATAAAAACAACCTAAGTGCCATCAATAGATGAATGAATAGATGAATGAATAAAGAAGGTGTGGTACATATATACAACGGAATATAACTCAGCTGTAACAAGAATGAAATCTTGGCATTTGTGACACTGATGGACCTAGAGAGTATTATGCTAAGTAAAATAAGTCATACAGAGAAAGACAGATACTGAATGATTTATTTTATATATGGAATCTAAGAAAACAAATGAACAAACATAACTAAACAGAAATAGAGTTATAGATTCAGCGAATGAACAGTTGGTTGCCTGAGGGCGGGGTGGCAGGTGAGGGGAGAAAACAAATAGGTGAGGGAGATTAAGAGGTAAAAACTTCCAGTTGCAAAACAAATGAGTCACAAATGAGTCACGAATATGAAATGTACAGTGTAGGGAAAATAGTCAATAACTATGCAATATCCTTGTATGGTGACATACCCTAACTAGACTTATTTTGGTGATCATTTTGAAATGTAAAGAAATATTGAATCACTATAGTGTACACCAGGAACTAATATACTTCAAAAACAAACAAACTTATAGCAAAAGAGATCAGATTTGTGGCTACCAGAGGCAGGGGAAGGAGGGGGAATTGGAGGAAGGCAGTCAAAATTACAAACTTCCAATTATAAAATACATAAGTACTAGGGAAGTATTGTACAATATGACAAATATAATTAACACTGCTGTATGTTATATATGAACGTTGTTAAGACAGGAAATCCAGTGTTCTTATCACAAAGAACATTTTTTTTATATTTCTTTAATTTTGAATCTATATGAGTTGATGGACATTCACTAATCTCACAGTGATAATAATTTCATAATGTATGTAAGTCAAATCATGCTGTACGCTTTAAACTTACACAATGCTGTATATCAATTATATCTCAAAAAAAGCAGAAGAAAAATAATAAAATTTAAAAAAAAATGATTCCCATCACCTACATATGGTAGCCTACACAACCTATGTTCCACACAAGGCCAAGGCTCAAATGTGTGTGTTCCATGAGGGACTGCTGTTTGTTTTAGTCAGTGCTGTATCCCTAGAACTTTAGTAGCTTCCCAGTAAACATCTGTATAATAAATGGTTTATTATTCATTTGCAGCAGCAATTTAAGGATGGAAGTATTGGAAGAGGGAGAGGGCATTGTATATTTTTTTCTGGTTTTCAACAATCAACTGTATTGTAGAGAGATTTTATTTTAAAATTTTATTTTAATAGTGTGAGAAGCAATGAAATTGAGACCATGAACAGCTTATGTAAATCAGTCTGCTAAAGATACTCTTGGCATTTAAGGTCCCTGGGCTTTCTGCTGGAAGCATTCTAAAACAAACATGAGAATTAGTAACATGGAAGACAGGAGATCCCAGATGCAGGGATCATATCTAACTCAGCATTGTATTTCCAGTCCCTTCCACCTTGATTAGTCACAGATTTGAAATACAAAACTACAGTTCAGAAAAAATGGGGAAGGTCAGTGGAGGAGACAACTGAGCTTAGCATAAAGCTTTGACAGAAAAACAGCTCCTTTCCCATTTCCTGGGAGGACATGATATAAACTCCTCACAGAAAAGTAAGTAAGGCTGAAAGAACAAGGTTACCTTGTGAGACCAAAAGAACATGAATCAATTAGGGTATCTAATAGCAACCCAAAAAAATGACAGTTCTTTCTACTTGGGGTGGGATAATTTTTACTAACAGCTATTACAGAATGACTCTGTGTTCCAGGTGCTCTGTATCCATTATTTCTAATCTACCAGCAACCTTCCAAGGTCACATTCCTCTTTATATAAGAGGAAACTAAAACCTAGTAGGCCAAGTAACATTCCCATAGCCATACAGAGATGGGATTAAAAATCTATGCCTGTCTGGTGCTTTACATTATACCCTGATGCCTGTGAAATATGTAACTCTTAGTGGCAACAATCCTAGTTTATTGACTGCCCCAGATACTGGAGGGCATCTGCCCATTGCTGAAAGGAGTCTTACAGTGCAAAGACTACTTAGATTTTTTATATTGCCCTTTCATTCAATAAATAGTTTTCTAAGCATTCTATAACTGTGATATGCATATTTCCTTAAATAAGTTGCCCTTGATAGAGAGAAAAAGAAGTTAGAAGGCATTCCAGCATCACAAGCAGCCACTTGTGAAGACTGGTGGAATTAGAACTTCAGTAGAGTATTAAAAAAAAAAAAAGAATTTAAAGCCGTTGATTTAAGTTGGGTACTTGATTTTTTTTCCTTAGGTCTGAGTTAGCCTGTGGCAATCTAAGGTTACATTAAATAGAGTCATCAACTCTCTTTTCTTGATTCCCTTTTTTCTGACTCTACAAATTCTATTGCATAAATCTTACTAAAGGAAATATGAAAAACCTCCAGGCTTTGAAAAATGCCATTCAAGTATGCAATAAAGCATGTAATAAAGACCAGATGTAGATGTCATGGTTTAAATCACTACCAATGATGCATAACTCAAACATGAGGAATGGTATAAAAGGAAAAAACAAGGACATTGTGTTTAAAATCTATTTCAAAAAAAAGCACTGGAAACTAGTTGATTAGTCCCTGCAGTAGAGTTAAAATAACTCAGGATTTTATCCTACTCTTTTCCAAATGACTGAAAATTTGTTTTAGGATTTTACTTTTGTTTCCAATTTATCTACCTTTCTTCCAAGAACATCTAAGTAATGTGTAGGCATAGAAGAAAATGAGCATATATCCTTATGCAGCCATATGATTTAAGAAAACCAATTATTTAACAAAAATTACATGTTGCTTCATTCTTCTTCCAAAAACTAGCTCACTAATTTGTAACACTAATAATATATAGAAGAAATATAAATTAATTCTTTACCGCTGCTTGACTTCTTATCAGGAACAAAATTCAAATGTAGGCTCTCTTAAAATATGGATGCAGTTACATAGTAACCTTTTGGAATTGCGTAAGACTTGTGTTTTAAGTTTATGTATGAGTTAGCATAATATAGTCCATTCTTTACAATGTTACTCTAGATCATGAATAATCTTAACCATTAGAAAGATAAGTGAAAGAGCCCATTATCCACTAATCACTTGGAATTTTCAGAGTACACTGAGAATATCACTGGCATGAACTTTTATCTTCTCATTGTACCTTCCAACTAGAAAAGATACTCAAAGGAGAATCTCTCATGAAATTTTACCATAAAGATTGATCTTGGGAATAATTAGTTCAACTTTTAGTAGCCTCACTGGCTGGGAGACAGTTCATTCAGGCTTACCTGTCACAAGCACATCAAACTGTTCTGTGGAATAAATTAAAAAGTGCATTATGAGATGTATAAAGATTAATAATATGCTCAAACCATTTTTTCAAATATAGAATGATATATATCAAAAATATATTTAATTTGTAAAATAGGAAACCAGTAAATGAAAAAGCTGGTTGAAACAGCATTTTGAGAAACTAGGTATTTTGGGGAACTAGAAAACTAGGAAAGACACAAAACTGATTAATACTTGCAGAGAATTAAAAATATAACATCTGGGACTTTTTTCTAATGGACAGAAACTATTTGAAACTCTACTGGACAAGATCTAGGTCTTTAATCAGTAATAACCCGTAAGGTAAACACAGGTACCTTTCTGGCTTAGAGCAGGGGTTACATGCTCATAACCGTCAATTAGAATTTTCCTTTTAGATCAAGATTTGAAAGAATCCTCCTTGGGAGCACAAGAGAAGATGGATCTCCCAAGTGAGTTTTCAGCTCCAAGAAACTTGTTTTCAGCTTTATAAAAGAGAGGGATAGAATACCATTATTGAAAAAAATCTGAATGAAACTCAAAGGTATAGCTATTATTTTGCCCCCCAGTTTCAGTGACTTGCCTTACATACTGACAATTTTTTAAAGCTACAGGTCAAAAATAAACAAACAAAAACCCACTGTGTACTAGGAATTTGTCACAAAAGATCCTTCAAAAACTCTTTTATGAAAAAGTTCTACAACAATATTTCAGAGAACCATAGGATCAACCTGAATGACCCAAAAGTCTTCTAGGAAACTATGTTTTTGTGAGTTTATGAATTTTGTTTGGTATTTAAGTATGACACGGCAAGTGATTTTCAAATGAGAGAACACCTTACCGTATGTATTTTCTTCAAAAAATATATTTGGAGTGGGGAATTGTTTAAAATATCTGCTAGTGAAAATAACCAAAGAGATTTGAATACAAAACAGGAAACAATGTATATCATTTAAATACCCAATTATATTATAAAGACAAGTGGAAATTTCAGTTAATGAAAAAATAATGAGAAATAATAAATACATGGGGATTTCAATACAGTTCAGAAAAGAGTTAATGCTCCACTCATGTTCTTTATGCAGGTGATACATTGCTAAACAGCCATCTGTCTTTTGATAAAATACACTTGTTCTAGGAGTACAGAAAGACACATGGGTTCACTTTATCTCTCAGTTCCAAGGCCACTATACAGTGCAGATTCATTTAATTTAATCTGATGGCAAAATGACATTTTACTAATTATCTGTTCATCTTGTTTGTAATTAAGAAAAAAAAGTGTGTGTGTGTGTGTACATATGTGTGTCCATTCCAAAACTTTTGGAAAACCGCAACGAAAAATTTGAAATTGTGCCAGTAAAACAAAAAGATTATATAGATCTCAATGTAATAAAAAAGTTCCTAATTCTAAAACTATTAATAATATCAAAATATGTCTATCAAAATGTATTCCTATTTTCAACAATACTCCAAATTCACGGTTACAACACACTATTTGATAGTTTCAATGAGAGATTTGATTTGATTTTCATTTTTAAATGTTTTTTTCCTCAAAGAAATTTTCTTCCCATATTATCTACACATACTCTGCTCCTCTTTGAAACCTAGAGATAACAAGGAACATTTTATGTGTTTTAACTAATTTGCCCGGTGGACATATTAGACAAACATAAATCACCACATTCAAATAAAGAACTCTTGAGAGTAGAAACATATACAAAGGTTGGGTACAGTTACCCTATACATTTGAAGTTTTCCTTTGCCTGATTAAATTATCTTTTGTTAATGTGTTGAATCATACCCAGAGACATTCCTAAATAAATCCAAAGGTATTATATGTAATTATTTAGAGTTTATCAGAGAAAATTGATACATAATAGTATCTAAATATAAAAAAGTAATTACACAAGTCGGATGATGTCTAGCTATTCTTTTCCATCAATAAATGAAAATTTTCTACAAGACACTCAGAATGAATGAGAAATAAGAATGTTTACATTTATAAATAGCAGGCAAGGAGAAAGTATAACTCATTTCTTTATTTACCTGTTTATTGTGTACCTACCAGAGAGAATCTCAAGTAGTCAGAACATGAAAACCATACAATGAACTTCCTAAAAAAAAAACATCTAAATTTCCTATTGAATCCTCATCTCAGAGTGTACATATTTTGAGGACCCCTCACAGTGATCCCGCCAGGAATGACAATCATTGGTGCAGTATGTGCTTGGCACATCATTTTGTTGCAGGGACACAGGATGTGTAAAGCATAATCTTGCCTTCAGGAAGCTCATTGTGTAGCAGGAAAGATAACCATATAAGAAATGCAGCAGGAAAAGAGCTAGGTATAAGTAAAAATAGATGGTCACACAGAGGTGAGAATGATTAATTTTGTCCAAGTCTGTCAGAAAAGAGTTTTTAGAAAGGAATCCAGGAAAAAACGAGTCGGAATTTTTCCAGGTAATAATAGAATGGTAGCAAATACCATATACCAGGCAATACCCTAAAGGTTTTTCAAGTATTAATTCTACTGATCCTTACAATAACCCATGATATAGACACTATTCTTTTCCTTAGTTTACAGTGAAGACACCGAGGCACAAAGGAGTGAGGCACAGGTCATACAACTTGAAAGTGGCTGTGAGAAGCCTGGAATTCTGGTTGTCTAAGTGCAGTACTCAGTTCTTAGCCCCTACACTACACTATTCTTTCAAAGGTGAGAATGGTAATACAAATAAAAGTAACAAAATATACAAAAGAATGTTTAGAGTACTGTAAGCATAGATATATCCCTTTTTTAAAAGGGGGGCATGTGAAAAAACACTATTTGCAATGACTCATGACATTTTGTTTTACCAAAGGATTATTTTGTGTAGATGAAAATAGAATAATGGTGGCATATTCTAGCAACTTTTCACTAATATGCCAATTTATACAACAAAATACCAATTTCCATGTGTAACTTAATTTTAAAAATCTATTCTCCACAAGTATGACCCTGTTGCTGTCTTGAAAGATAATTTGTCATTCTCTGGCTGTGAGATTACTGAAGTCTGAGATTTTCAGCTTCTAAGAAGAGGTACCAAACATGTTTCAAGAGAAGTGAATGACATTTATATTGCTCAGGAAAGAGCTACTCAGTTACCCTGACAATTAATCATGAAGTAAAAAGGAGTAGACACTTTTAAAAAGAGAATAAGAGGGAATGTGTGAAATGGGTCACGAAGATTGATACTCCCTCGTTTATCAGGTAAGCATTTCTCCTAGCTCTTGCTTTAGGTGAAGTTAAAATTTTTTACTAGACATCACTGTGATTTTTAATTGCTTGCTTTTTTCATAATTATACTCACCTAACAGAATAATGTGGCCTCCTAGTACATATCTGCGAAAGGTTTTAAAGTCCTTGTCAGGTTCACTGATTTGGAGCTTCAAATAAAAGTGGGAGAAGTTGGGTCTAACTTTTTAGTCATATCTGCCCATGCTCTCTTTGCCTTTCATCTCTTCTTATTTTTTTGAAATATATTTTTCACTCCTCAGGAACATCTTAACTTTATTTATTCAGTTAAACACATATATTGAGTTGGCCAAAAAGTTTGTTTGGGTTTTTCCATAACATGTTACAGAAAACCGGAATGAACTTTTTGGCCAACTCAATATAAATTCACCCCTTTCTTAAAGCTTTGCCTCTCTGGTCTAATCTTTAACCTTCTCATGAAAATTAATAACATATAGATTATGTGACATATTTTGACCATTATTGATAATAGTATTAACTCTCTTGTATGTTCAATTATATGTTAAGACATGTCTCCTCAACTAGATTACATATTCAGCAAGAGCAAAATTCATGTTATATATAACACCTAAAATGATGAAGATAGTAAGTTCTATAACTGATTGATTAATAATGTGATTCACTGAGGCACTGATGTAAGTTATCTAAATGGAAATAATGAGTTTACTTGAATTCCAAGAACTAATAGGAAAAATTAGTTCATTGTAAATATGTTGCTTTTTCAGCTCTACTTATGATAAAGTTTAATCAAAGTCATTTTCCAGGTAAATCTTTCAAGTTGCAGGGTTCATTTTTTTTCCCCCCACCAATAGCATCTAGCTGAAGAGGATAAAACAGTTTTAATTCTGGGGAAAGAAATGGGAAACTTGAACTTTATATAAATAACAGCAACAAAATGAAAACAATACATCTTTGTTGTAAGCTGTATCTTTGAATCATCTTGTTATATTTCTCCCTATAGGCAGAAATTCTCAGGTGTCTGCTTAAACAAATATGAGATGAAAGGAAACGCAAATTCAATGATTTCAGCTGCTTATTTCATAAACTGAAATTAGCATGAAGGAAATGTTCAGGAACAGGTATAATTGGAAACAAAAGATGTGTTTTTATATATTGAGTTGCCATGTTGTAATCACAGAAATAGTCACAATGTCTAAGTAAGTCATATCTTTTTAGATCATTAAAATTATGTATGTTTACCCATTGGTGTTGATGTGAAAACAGCAATAAAATATAGGCATTTCAGCAACTGCAGTCTTTTCTCCCAGACATGGTATTTTAAAAACATAGATATTTTTTACAAAGTCACCTTGCTTCCCATCAGACTATATTCTTCTATGAACATTCCTCCCACCATGATATATAGCAAGAAATCTCACCAATGCTGCTCATCACAAAATCATGCTGCCTTCTAACCTGTTGAGTGGGTTTGGGTTTGGTAAGGGGGCACTACCTTTCCATTTTGCTAAACTGACTAATAAATTATCTTAAACATTTTTATAAAAATAGTACCTGATCAAGAATATAGAGTTCCAGCCAGTGATAATAAAATAGCTAACAACTGTACAGATCGTATATGCATTTGATTAAGAATGTATTCCACAGTGAATAATCCAACTAAGTTTGAGATAATAAGGAAACATAAGAAATAGAATACATAAGAATTAATGATTATGATACCTGAAATGTTTGAAGTTTATGCCACGATTTCTATTCATATTTTTAAATCAACATGTTTCCCACCTAAGATATTACAACTCTGTTGTCACATATATTTCTAACTCAAATGGCTTCTTCCTAAAGATAGCTCTTTCTTTCTCTTTAGGAGACTAACAACAACTAATATTCTAAAAAAACAAATTGTCAACAAAACCAAGTAAGGCTTGCCAATGATGATAATGACAATGAAAGCTAAATATTATTTTCTCTAAGCAATGCAACAAAATACTAATTTTACCTTGATGACTTCTAAAATACTGAAGAAAATCCTCATCACTCTAATATTTTGTGGTGTGTATTTCCTACCGAGTTGATTAATAGATGCTAGATAATAAGATTTCTTCTTCAATGCTGCTAGGACACAGGACTGAACAGAATGTACTGTTGGTAAGATGAATTCATCCTATCTTTTTGAACTATATTCAGAAATTTACACCTTGCTCACATTCCTCTTTTAATTACATGATCTATTATAGTCAACCCTCTGTCAATAAAAAGTATGTTTGCTCAGCTTGCATTAGAAGTCTATATACTCACAAGTTCCTGTATCCAGAACTCCACTATAATGTACTTTTCAATTTTCAGAACTAATCTTTTAGTATTTTATAAACTTTTTATTTTAGAACAGTTTCAGATTTACAGAAAACTTACAAAGGTAACACAAAAAGTTTTGTCCATACCCAGTTTACCCTCTTATCAACATCTTATATTAGTATGATGCATTGCTCATAATTAGTGAACCAATACTGATATATTATTATTAATTAAAGTCCATATGTTACATTTCCTTAGTCTGTAACTAATATTCTTTTCTGTTTCAAGATCTCATGTAGGATATCACATTACATTTTGTCATCATGTCTCCCTTAGGCTCCTGTTGACTGTGACAGCTTCTCAGACTTGCTATTTCTTATGACTTTAACAATTTTAAGAAGTATTATTCAGGCATTTTGTAGAATACCCCTCTATTGGGATTTTTCTCATAATTAGGTCTAGTGTTATACGTTTGTGGGAGGAAGACCACAGAGGTCAAATGTCGTCTTCATTGCATCATATCAAAAGTACATACTGTCAACATCAGTTATCACTGTTAATGTGTTAATGTTAAAATTGATCACCTGAGTTGAGATAGAATTTGTCAGATTTCTCCATTGTAAAGTTACTAATTTTTCTTCTTTTCCATACTGTAATCTTTGGAAGATGGTCATTATGTGCAGCCTATCCTTAAAGAGTGGGGAGTTTTACTCTACCTCCTGGAGGGTGGATTATTTACATAAATACTTTGAAAATTTTCTGCCCAAAGTTGTTAATTTTTCCCCATTTACTTATTCATCATAGATATTCATTTTATACTTTGGGTTATGATCCAATATTATTGTGTGTGTGTATGTGCATGTGTAGCTCAAATTGTTTTATATTTGGCAACTAGAAGCTCTTTCATTTGGTGCCTCTGTCCCTTTGATATACCTCTACCATTGTTTATGTTTTTTATTGTAATTTTTTTAGCGCTACCTTAATTTCAGGCACTGTAAAATGCTTCAGGCTCATCTTGTATTTATTAAATCAGCCATTTCTCCAAGTACCTCTGGTTCCTTTCATTGGAAAATGGCATTAGAAGCCAAGATCTGGACACTCAGTGTAGTCAGGTGTTGTTGCTGATAAATGCCCTCACCTGACTAAGCAAGGAAATATATATACATATATTAAACCATGTATGTACACATATATGTAATTATTTCTCTATGTGACATCTGTATTTATGCAAAGGTAAACATGAGTTCATACTGTTGTCTCCAACTGAGTCCTTTACGGCATGGATTATTCTCGCCTCCTCTCCTTGCTGGTATGTACCTTTCCACTTTAACAATGAGAAATCCTACCATCTACCATTCATTTACATAATTGTTAAATTTTAGGATATATGTATAGTGGTTTCAGAATTGTAAATCTGCACCCCCATGTAATAAAACTTTATCAACTGCAGTACAGAGTTATGTACACGTCCCTTTACTTTCAGTCTTACAGATTACACTCACTTCCAAAGTTACATAGGTCAGCAGCTTTTCCTTCGAAACCCAATATAAGGTTGTGTCTTCTATTTGTAATACAGTTATATTCTTTTGCCACAGACAGCATTCTATCATAGGACTCATGCCCTCATAATTTTTTTAAAATTTTATGTACAATAGGATTTACTCTGAGCTGTCAAGTTCTATAAGTACATAGGTACATGAATCGTGCCATATATTCACAGTTATACTATCATACAAAATAGTTTCACATCCCTAAAATTCCACTGCATTTCACATATTTGAACTTTTCCCACTCTAGATTCCTGCCAACCATTGATCTGACTTTTTTTTTGATCTGTTTAACTTCTCTATAGTTTTTCCTTTTCCAGGATGTCATATAAATGGCTACAATCATGCAGTTCGTAGAATTTTCACACTGTTTCTTCCACTTTACAGAATGCATTTAAAATTCATCCATGTCTTTGAATGGCTTGTTAGTTCATTCCTTTTAAAAACTGGATGGTATTCCATTGTATGGCTGTATCACAGTTTGTTTACACATTCACCTGAGTGACATCTTGATTGCTTCCAGTTTGGAGTGATTATGAATAAAGATGTTATAATCATTTGCGTGCCACTTTGTAACTAGATTTGTCTATTATTATTTAATCTATTATTTTTTAAAACCATAAAAAATCCAGATATTTGATAAATAGTATTCAGTTAAAATTATATGCAAATGTGATTCTTCCCCAATTTTATTTGCATTTTAGTAACACTTTGTCTAGTCTTTCTACTCCTGATCCACACCCCCATCATTTTTCTCCTCCTTGACCCAGTTTTGAATGTACAAATACTCCCTACTTGTAGGATATGTGGTTATCTATGCCCATTTTAGCAGGAAGAAAAATCATATAGCATTCTATTTTCCTCAAAAATAATTCTTATTTAGTGGTAAAGTGACATGCTTATAAATGAGAAAACTGCAAGTATGGTAAGTTCATAGAAACTTTGCTTTTCCTTTGCTAATCACTCAATTCTGTCATCCCGTCACCACTAAAATTTTTCATCTTTAGAGCCTAATTACCAAGGTCAATTTCTAACAATTCCTTTATTCTGTGACTATGAAAAAAAGAAGAACCATTTGAGAAGAAGCTCTGATTAAAAATGAAACAGTCATATAAATTGAACAGGTGACATTCTTTTCAAGGCCTGTAATTCATTTTTATTAGTATTCAATAGAAATTGTGATTCATATAATTAATAGGAAGCTTTTACTTAGTTAAGAGTTAGTTATGATGCAGAAGAAATATGTATTTATATTTGGCATATATTAATAACTTCTGAATTCTAAATTTGTTTAAATGCCAGTATGTATTAAAAATCCTAGACTAGGGCTTCCCTGGTGGCACAGTGGTTGGGAGTCCGCCTGTGAATGCAGGGGACACGGGTTCGTTCCCCGGTCCAGGAAGATCCCACATGCCGCGGAGCGGCTGGGCCCGTGAGCCATGGCCGCTGAGCCTGCGCGTCCCGGGCCTGTGCTCCGCGACGGGAGAGGCCACAACAGTGAGAGGCCCGCGTACCACACACAAAAAAAATCCTAGACTAAGTTAGAGCTTTTGTGAAATTTTTCAGAAATTCAGACTTTCAGGGTGACTTATTTTCTATCCCTCCAGTCACTTACCCTTAACTCTCAATTGAAAAATATTTTCTATTCACTCACTCATAGTTCACTGAAAGTCAAATTACAGATTCTCAGTTTTCTTTAAATGCTTGACAAGTGTCAAGTAAATTTTATGTAAGGTTCATTCTCATGTCATATAAATTTATATTTGTAAAAAGCATTAAACTTCTTCAAGCTCTGGGAGTAAAATATTCTAACTGATAATTTTATAGGTATATATTGAAGACAAGAAGATAAATGCATAGGTTTATTATTGTTTTTACTTATTCATCTTAGATGTTTTTATTGAAGTATAATGACATTATATTAGTTTCTGGTATGCAATGTAATGATTTGATATTTGTATGTACTGCAAAATTATCACTACAGTAAGTCCAGTTAATATTCATCACCATACATAGTTATAACTTTTTTTCTTGTAATGAGAACTTTCAAGGTCCACTCTCCTAGCTACTTTCAAATATGCAATACAGCATTAACTATAGCCACTATGCTGTGCATTACATCCCCATGACTTACTCATTTCTAACTTGGAATTTTTACTTTTTGACCCATTTCCCCCATTTCACCTACTTTCCACTCTCCACCTCCTGGAAACCACCAATCTCTTCTCTATGTCCATGAGCTCATTTGTTTTTTGTTTGTTTGCTTTATTTTGTTTTGTTTTTAGAGTTCACATATAAGGAAGATCATATCATATTTATCTTTTGCTGTCTGACTTATTTTACTGAGCAAAATGCCCTCAAGATCCATCCATGTTGTTGCAGATGGCAAGACTTCATTCTTTTTCATAGCTGAACAATGTCCCATTGTGTGTGTGTGCATGTATGTGTGTATATATATATATATAGATATATAGATATATAGATACATAGATATAGATAGAGAGAGAGATATAGATATATAGATATATAGATATATATCTCACATCTTCTTTATCCATTCATCCATTGATGGGCATGTAAGTTGTTTCCATGTGTTGGTTATTTTAAATAATGCTGCAATGAACATAGTGATGCATACATCTTTTCAAATTAGTGCTTTTGTTTTCTTTGGATAAATACACAGAAGTGGAATTGCTGGATAATATGGTAGTTTTAGTTTTAATTTTTTGAGGAAACTTTACACGGTTTTCCATAGTGGCTGCGCCAATTTACTGGGGGTTAGGACTTCAATGTATAAATTTAGGGAGACACAAATATTCCATCTATAAGAGCCACTTTTAAGACAGGAATCCTGATGTTGGAAGCCTTGATTGATGAGGGAGGGAGACAGGGTGGATGAACAGAAATATGGAGAGGGATGTTTTGGGACTATCCCAAGTTATAAGGTAATTCTGTCACAAGCAATGCAGTCTCATGCTGTTACAGAAGAAGAAAAAGATAAACTTGCTATGATACAAAATATGATAGTCCATGAAACAGCTATGCTAATTGTGAAACATAAGTCATAGTTCAATCTGTTCAGTAATAATGTAAAATTCAAATATTTAGCAAAATTTTAACAAATTTGAAAAATTTATCAAAACAGATAGAATACACTGATGAAGTTTCAAATTGCATTCACCTAGACAAATTTTTCTGATGTCACCACCTAAAGAACCCACTAGAAAATTGTCCATGTTACTGAGATAGAAGATGAAGTTCATCTGACTTTGTGTTAAAAACAGGGAACAAAATGTTCGCCATCAGATTAAGTCATTCTGATATTGGTTCTATGTCTTATTCTTAAATAACTAACTGTTGAGATTCTTGCTGATGGAAATGCTAGTTTCATTAGAAATTTCAGGAATTATGGGTCACTAGATAATGTGAATGGCTGTATTTTTTGGCCGAAAGAATGATTCCCATTATGTAATGAGGTCAACAGATCATGTCTCACTCTTACCCGTGCTCTTTGCTTGAGGGGTAGACCACTTTTGTCCTTGTCATACCACTCTGTTACAGTCTACAGTCTTCTCTCATGTTGTTTCCTTTGATTGAACTGCTCTCCTTCCTTAGCTGCCTTTGCAGGGCGAAGTCCCATTCATTTACGTTGCTACTTGTGGTAGGCAGAATAATGGCCACACAAAGATGCCTGAATCCTAAACCTGGAACCTATGAATATTAGATTATATGACAAATGAGAACTAAAGTTGCAGATGGAAATAGGGTTGATAAAATCAGCTGACTTTGATATGGACAGATGTTCCCAGATTATTTAGATGGGTTCAGTGTAATCACAGGACACCTTAAAGGTAGAGGAGGGAGGCAGAAGAGAGAGAACCACAGGCACAGCAGCATGAGAACAGTGTGACAACCATAGTTGCTGCCTTTGAAGTGGAGGAAGCTTACTATAAACAAAGGAATGTGGGTGATTTATAGAAGCTGAAAAAGGAAACAAATTCTGCTCCAGAAGGAGTGCATCCCTGAAAACCTTTACTTTAGCCCAGTGAGAATCATTTTGGACTTCTGGTCTCCAGAACCTTAAGATGGTAAATTTGTATTGTTTCAAACTACTGAGTTTGTGGCAACAGTAATCTAATACAGTACTTAAATGGTCTTAAATGGAACTACCTTAAAGAAAGATTTCTGGAACATCTAGAACATTTCTCTCTGCTCTTCATAGCAGTTTTCTTAATTTTAATTGTATAAATATAGTTTAGTTAATGTTTGTCACCTATTTGAGAACGTGAGCTCAATGAGGACACGGATTATGTACATTTTATCCTAGAAATATTCTCAGTGCTTAACATAGGACCTGACTCAATAAATGCTTAATAAATACTTAATAGATAAAATTGATTTTTAAATAAGAAATTGAATAAGGTTTTCTCTTCTGTGGCTATCAAGGACCAATCTGGGGAAAATGAGTTTTGATTTCTTTATTTAAATATTTTAAGAAAGGGATCCCAGGAGAGTAAAAATACTTTACCCAGGGTCATACCTACTAGTGCTAAGATTTCCTCTCTGACTTAGAATCTTTCTTCTGTCTTTTGAAGGCAGAGTATTCTCCTTCAGTCTGAATCCTAATCTATAGGACTATTTATAGACAGTCATAAAAATAGATGAGGCCCTAATCTGATAGAACTGGAATCTGATAGAATAGAATCTAATCCAATAGAAAAGGAAGAGACACCTGAGAGCTCTCTTCCCATGTGTGCACAGAGAAAAGGCCATCTGAGGACATAGAGAAGGTAGTGATCCACAAGCCAGGATGAGGTCTCACCAGAAACCAATTTTGATGGCACCTTAATCTTTCAGCCTACAGAAATGTGAGAAAATAAATTTGTGTTGTTTAATCCACTCAAAAGAAATCAAGGCCTCATTATAAATACGGAATGTTTATTTAATAAATATATAGATGATATGAGAAATTAAAAACAATAATTTAAAAATTTATAATATTTTCCACATCAATATCGTTTTCATGATAGTTCTATGTTCAAGGACTGATAAGTAATACAAAATAAGAAGAAAGAAATCTTACTTAAACAAGAAATGTATTAGCACTCAAAAATAAGATGTCATTACATTTTGTTAATGAAGCCATATACTAAGAGGATAACAAGGAAGCATGTTGTGTTATAATACTGTGAGTTAATTAATTGAACAAACATGGTTGGGCATTTATTATATACCGTGTCTTCTACTGGAGTCTTAGTGAAACAGATAGACAAATAAATCTGTATGATATAATATAGTAGAAACCATGATAAGTGAATACAAATGCATACAGTCCATTAAAACACAGAAAAGAGAAATAATTCCCTAAGGAGAGAAGTATCTTAAAGAAGGGGAATTGAGCTAAGCCTTAAAAGACAAGGTGGAAAAATGGCTGCTTTGTGTTTATATATGCCAGAAAGCACGCTTTATTTACTTGTAGTGCTCATTACAAAACAAATATAAGATCCAGAAGTCTAAAGATTGGGAACTAGATCCCACATGCATGCCACAACTAAGAGTTCGCATGCCACAACTAAGAAGCCTGTGTGGGCAACTAGGGATCCTGCCTGCCGCAACTAAGACCCGGTGCAAATTAATTAATTAATTAATTAAGAAATCTCTATTAGATATACAGTATATAAACATAGCACTACATTACTATAATGCTTGTAAAGGACATTGAAGAGAACATGGTGAACCCCAAATGTAGGATTTTCCTGTGGGCCCTGGGCAAAGATTGGGTAGTTGGGTGGGGAACTTCCTGTACCAGAGGGACAAACTATGGTCACAGATGGCCTTCTGGGTCATCGTGAGCTGCCAGTGCTGTAAGGAGTTCATGGTCTTCCTGGGCCTGGTGCCCCCATCACGGCGGGCCTCAGAGGCCTATCCAAAGATCTGAGTCCACCATCCCCAGGCCCGGCCTCTTGTAACCCCACCGTTCCCTCTGTGGCTTGCACCCTCACCACAGCTATTGATGCCACCATACCTGCCCCTTGCCTACTTCATCCAAGTGCCCTTCCCTCAACCCTGAGTGGTATCACCCTCTCTCCCAAGCTTGTCTCTCAGTGACTGAAGATCTCTGGGGTGGGGACTTCTTCATCATCCTGTTCCCCACCCCAGATGCAACTGGAGCCAGGCACCTACACCTTCCACATTCCCCCAAAGTCTCTCAATGTTCCAAGGCTCAGAAACTCACAGGGTGAGGAGAAGCCTGCCTGCTTGCCTGCTGACCCAGCGCTCTACTGGATATGTCCCCCCACCCCCTGACTCCTGTCTCAGGTGGCAGCTCCTGTCTTGAGTTTCTCTGTGATACTCCCCTTTCCTCCTCTTTTTCCGGAACCAACCTGCCCTGCAGTTTACCTGAACTGATCTTGATTTCTTCCATCTTGTAAATCCCTAGAAGGTGCTACTTGCTGGCATTTGAAAAATAAACACACCACTAGGCTATTAACACACTTTTTTTTCTAGTGTGATTCTTACAAGACTGCATTTTAAAGAGCCTATGTAAAAGCAATGCATGTGCCTAATTATTAGTAACAAATGCCATGTACTTAGCAAATTGAAAATGCAATGATTTCTTAGACTTCTAAATGCTAATGAATTAACCGAAAAATCCAGAGCTGAGTTCCTTGTTGCTCCTTCTATACATTTTATAGAATTCTATTATAGAGTACCAATCAATTGAGAAAGCAATTCAAGTCAGAAGTGCTAGCTTATTCACAGGAACATTATTAAATCAATTAACCTAGTAATGGCATCTGCCAGTTCATTTTTAAGAAAGGTTCAGTAGCAATAAAATTAAACTACAGTCATAAATTTTCCTCTTTTCTAGGTATTGAAGGAAGAAAAAGACTAAAAATGGTTTTTAATTTTGTCTTTAACACTAATCAGATTGCTTTAAGAAGCTCAGAAACGGGTTATGCAATCAAATGAGAAATCTATTCTGAAGCATGTTCCAGTAAGTGAAAACTATTTTTATGTAACTTTTTTAATTGCTGAAAGTGCAGTTACCTTCACACATTTACCCTCTGTTTAGGGACAAAGTGAAATAAGTCCACGCTGCTACATTTTACATCACGGTTCTTCTGCTTGATTTTTCCTCATCAGTTTATCTCCAGTACTCTAAACAGTCCCAGTTACTCTTAGGAAGATGTAACAGAATAGACAATGTTGGAAAATAGTGCATTAAGAATGAAAAGCCAAACTTTCAGATGAATTTACTTAAGGTTTAATAAATCTGACCCTGAACTAGTTAGAAAATGTGAAATATTTAAGAAATAGTTAAAACATAGTCTTCCCTTAGGAATAATTGGCATTCCTTCTGATGAGTCAAGAGCATAAGTTAAAATCATTAGAAAAATAATGAATTTTTGTTATAGTTGTGTGGGAAAATATAGGTTCCCTGTGTACTTAGAAAGCTAAAGTATACATAATGGACTGTTAAAAAAAAAGATAATTTCAGATGTTCGCAAAATAAGAAGGGAAGAAAAAGAATAAAACCAATTGGTTAATGATGTGAAAAATCAACATTTAATTAAAGAATGTTTGCCTCATGATGTTTGAAGTATATTCAGACAGCATTTTTTTTAATGTAGAAAGAAATCAAAGGAGCAGCTTATGTTGTTGTTTTTTAAAAGAAAATTAGCTGTGTTTTTTTGCCTTTGATGAAACTGCTTCCAACAACTTTGAAATACAATTAAAAATAAAAATGTATGTATCCCAATTTAAAGATAACTTGCATATAGAACTTTTGATCATGCTAGCAGTAGCAATAAGTTTGGATAAAATGTAAAATTTGTACCTCATACTGAATGAAGGAAAAAGCAATCTTATTTCAGTTATCTTGTTGATTATGTAAATGGCACTGTAAATCAGTAACATGTCAAAGATAGAAATTTCACATTTCAAATTGCTATAAAATCTTATTTTCAATGGGCTTCTTTTCCAATAGATGTTTTTAATATTTATATGATCATAAGAAAAATCACTGGTCAATTTCACATGTTACATCTTTAATGATTTCTTTCCTATTGCTTGAGTTTTGTTGTCTTATGTTTGGGCTTGCTACATTTTTGCCATACATACTCTGTGCTAATAAGACATTTAAAAAATATTACTGAATCAAATGTTATTCCAGATGAGGTTATGATTTATTAAATTGGTGCTACTGGAATATCTAAAAAGGTACTAAATCATTAAATAACCTGGTCTTCTAGCTTTAATATTCTAGATGATCATGCTTGGGAGATATTGAATGTCATTTTTTGAGATATTCCAAATTATTTGAAATGTTTCATATGAGAGGTCTAATAGCTTTGCAGCACTCATGTTCCCACTGCAATCTGTGAAAGAAAACCAAGCTCTACTCTTTCAGTTAAAATGAATTTAATCCTTTAAATTAAAGAGCTATGTCCAACTTTATGGCAGCTGAGAAGTCAGGAAACATGAACTTTTGGAACTCTATCTCAGGATATGATTTTAAAAGGAAAAAGTTGTTAAAATACCATTTGTGTAATTTATTTAATCTCCCATAACCATATTTCAAGGGCATGCAAAAATGGCAAGAATAGGAATTTCAACGTTTATTGTTTGCTTCAAGCCAAGCAAAATGATAAAATACATTTCCTAAGAAATCCAAATTTTCTCTCTAGTTCCAGAAGTTGCATAAGGCATTTCTTCATCAAAACTCACTCAAATTAAAATATATGTCACTCAGAAAGCAGTGGTCTTCTCAAAATTCTGAAACTTGATAATATCTTATAATCTAGTATACACCACTTCCTACCATTTGTTAAGATTAAACCCCCTCTAAGACAAATCTCAAGATATTTCAAGGGACACATTTTTATTTATTTATCCATACAGGCAGCATTCATTAAGAACCAACGGAAACTCAGGCATTGTCCTAGGTTCTGGGGAAAATAAAAAGGAATAACAAAATATTGTCCATGATCTGAGAACTCACTCACTGGGTGGAGAAAGACAGATGCACAAACAGTACTGGCCTTACTATATATAAAATTAAATATTGAAACACAATGTAGTACAAAGTAGAGACAAGTACAGCA
This sequence comes from Neophocaena asiaeorientalis asiaeorientalis, assembly GCF_003031525.2. Lineage (NCBI taxonomy): Eukaryota > Metazoa > Chordata > Mammalia > Artiodactyla > Phocoenidae > Neophocaena > Neophocaena asiaeorientalis. The sequence goes on from NW_020173388.1 coordinate 1,907,071, forward strand.
TGCTTTGTGAATGCCAAGGAAAGAGTAATTAATTTTGTTAGATGGAGCAATGGAAGCCTTAAAGTTAGAAGGGACGTTTGAGCTGGATCTTGAAAGAGAAATAGGATTTTATGAATCAGAAAAGAGGCGACCATTAGAGGCAGCTGAATCTATTTACACAGACACAGAAGAACAAAGAGCTTTTCTGGTTTGTAAAAGATCATCAGTGGCGTTAAAGTAGAGGCTGTATTTGAAGGAGACTGTTGACAGGTAAAACTGGAAAAGCAGAAGGGTCATACAAAGAAAGAACGCAGGGAGACCATCAAGATGGCAGAGGAGTAAGACGTGGAGATCACCTTTCTCCCCACAAATACATCAGAAATACATCTACATGTGGAACAACACCTACAGGACACCAACTGAATGCTGGCAGAAGACCTCACACTTCCCAGAAGGCAAGAAACTACCCACGTACATGGGTAGGGCAAAAGAAAAAAGAAAAAAAAAAAGACAAAAGAATAGGGACGGGACCTGCCCCTCGGGGAGGGAGCTTTGAAGTAGGAAAAGTGTCCACATACCAGGAAGCCCCTTCACTGGTGGATACGAGGGGTGGGCAGGGGAAAACTTCAGAGCCACGGAGGAGAGCACAACAACAGGGGTGCAGAGGGCAAAGCGGAGAGATTCCCGCACAGAGGATAAGTGCCGACCAGCACTCACCAGCCTGAGAGGCTTGTCTGCTTCCCCATCGGGGCAGGTGGGGTTGAGAACTGAGGTTCTGGCTTCGGAGGTCAGATTCCAGGGAGAAGACTGGGGTAGGCTGTGTGAACACAGCCTGAAGGGGGCTAATGCATGACAGCTAGCTGGGAGGGAGTCCGGAAAAAAGTCTGGAACTGCCAGAGAGGCAAGAGACAATTGTTTCGGGGTATGCAAGGGGAGGGGATTCAGAGCACCGCCTAAGTGAGCTCCAGAGATGGGTGCAAGCTGTGGCTAACAGCAGGGACCCCAGAGACAGGCATGAAATGCTAAGGCTGCTGCTACAGCTACCAAGAAGCCTGTGTGCGAGCACAGGTCACTATCCACACCTCCCCTCCTGGGAGCCTGTGCAGCCCGCCACTGCCAGGGTCCTGTGATCCAGGCACAACTTCCCCGGGAGAACGCACAGCGCGCCTCAGGCTGTTGCAACATCATGCTGGCCTCTATCGCTGCAGGCTCGCCCCGCATTCCGTACTCCTCCTGCTTCCCAGTGTGAGTGAGCCAGAGCTCCCTAATCCGCTGCTACTTTAACCCTGTCCTGTCTGAGCGAAGAACAGATGCCCTCAGGTGACCTACATGCAGAGACGGGGTCAAATCCAAAGCTGAACCCCAGGAGCTGTGTGAACAAAGAAGAGAAAAGGAAATTTCTCCCAGGAGACTCAGGAGCAGCGGATTAAATCTCCACAATCAACTTGATATACCCTGCATCGGTGGAATAACTGAATAGACAACGAATCATCCCAAAATTGAGGCAGTGAATTTTGGGAGCAACTTGGGGTTTGCTTTCTGCATCTAATTTGTTTCTGGTTTTATGTTTATCTTAGTTTTAGTATTTAGAGTTTATTATCATTGGTAGATTTGTTTATTAATTTGGTTGCTCTCTTCTTCCTTTTTTTTCATATTTAGATATATATATATATATATATATACATATATTATTTTCCCTTTTCTCTTTTTGTGATTGTATATGTGTATGTTCTTTGTGTGATTTTTGTCTGTACAGCTTTGCTTTTACCATTTGTCCTAGAGTCCTGTCTGTCAGTGTTTTTTTTAAAGTATAGATTCTAGCGCTTGTTTTCATTGGTGGATTTGTTTTCTGGTTGGGTTGCTCTCTTTTTCTTTTTTTATTTATTTTATTACTTTTAAAATTTTATTTAAAATTATTTTTTTCATTTTAGTAACTATTTTATTTTATTCTTCCTTTTTTCCCCCCTTTTTCTTCTGAGCTGTGTGGCTGACAAGGTCTTCATGCTCCGGCCAGGTGTCAGGCCTGTGCCTCTGAGGTGGGAGAGCCGAGTTCAGGACATTGGTACAAGAGATCTCCCGGTTCCCCATGATATCAAACGGTGAAAGCTCACCCAGAGATCTCCATCTCAACGCTAACATCAACTCCACTCAGTGACAAGCAAGCTACAGGGCTGAACACCCTATGCAACTAGCAAGACAGGGACACAACCCCACCCATTAGCAGAGAGGCTGTCTAAAATCATAATAAGGTGACAGACACCCCAAAACACACCACCAGATGTGGTCCTGCCCACCAGAAAGAAAAGATCCAGCCTCATCCACCAGAACACAGGCACTAGTCCCCTCCACCAAGAAGCCTAAATAACCCACTGAACCAACCTTAGCCACTGGGGGCAGACACCAAAAACAACGGGAACTACAAACCTGCAACCTGAGAAAAGGAGACCACAAACACAGTAAGTTAAGCAAAATGAGAAGACAGAGGAACACACAGCAGATGAAGGAGCAAGGTAAAAACCCACCAGACCTAACAAATGAAGAAGAAATAGGCAGTCTACCGGAAAAAGAATTCAGAGTAATTATAGGAAAGATGATCCAAAATCGTGGAAGTAGCATGGAGAAAATACAAGAAACGTTAAACAAGGACCTAGAAGAACTAAAGAGCAAACAAACAATGATGAACAACTCAATAAATGAAATAAAAATTCTCTACAAGGAATCAATAGCAGAATAACTGTGTCAGAAGAATGGATAAGTAACCTGGAAGATAAAATAGTGGAAATGACTACTGCAGAGCAGAATAAAGAAAAAAGAATGACAAGAATTGACGACAGTCTTAGAAACCTCTGGGACAACATTAAACGCACCCACATTTGAATTATAGGGGTCCCAGAAGAAGAAGAGAAAAAGAAAGAACTGAGAAAATATTTGAATAGATTATAATTCAAAACTTTCCCTAATATAGGAAAGGAAATAGTCAATCAAGTCCAGGAAGCACAGAGAGTCACATACAGGATAAATCCAAGGAGAAACACACCAAGACACATATTAATCAAACTATCAAAAATTTAAAAATAAATAAATAAATATTAAAAGCAGCAAGGGAAAAGCAAAAAATAACATACAAGGAAATCCCCATAAGGTTAACAGCTGATTTTTCAGCAGAAGCACCTCAAGCCAGAAGGGAGTGGCAGGACCTATTTAAAGTGATGAAAGGGAAAAAGCTACAACCGAGATTACTCTACCCAGTAAGGATCTCATTCAGATTCCACGGAGAAACTAAAACCTTTACAGAAAAGCAAAAGCTAACAGAATTCAGCACCACCAAACCAGCTTTACAACAAATGCTAAAGGAACTTCTCTAGGCAGGAAACACAAGAAGTAACCCAAAATTAGCAGAAGGAAAGAAATCATATAGATCTGATCAGAAATAAATGAAAAAGAAATGAAGGAAACAATAGCAGAGATCAATAAAACTAAAAGCTGGTTCTTTGAGAAGATAAACAAAATTGATAAACCATTAGCCAGACTCATCAAGAAAAAAAGGGAGAAGACTCAAATCAATAGAATTAGAAGTGAAAAAGGAGAAGTAACAACTGACACTGCAGAAATACAAAGGATCATGAGAGATTACCACAAGCAACTCTATGCCAATAAAATGGACAACCTGGAAGAAATGGATAAATTTTCAGAAAAGCACAACCTTCTGAAACTGAACCTGGAAGAAATAGAAAATATAAACAGACCAATCACAAGCACTGATATTGAAACTGTGATTAAAAATCTTCCAACAAACAAAACCCCAGGACCAGATGGCTTCACAGGCAAATTCTATCAAACATTTAGAGAAGAATACATCTCCTTCTCAAACTCTTCCAAAATATAGCAGAAGGAGGAACACTCTGAAACTCATTCTACAAGGCCACCATCACCCTGATATCAAAATCAGACAAAGATGCCACGAAGAAAGAAAACTATAGGCCAATATCACTGATGAACATCGATACAAAAATCCTCAACAAAATACTAGCAAACAGAATCCAACAGCACATTAAAAGGATCATACACCATGATCAAATGGGGTTTATCCCAGGAATACAAGGATTCCTCAATATATGCAAATCAATCAACGTAATAAACCGTATTAACAGATTGAATGAGAAAAATCATATGATCATCTCAATAGATGCAGAAAAAGCTTTTGAAAAAATTCAACACCCATTTATGATAAAAACCCTCCAGAAAGTAGGCATAGAGGGAAGTTGCCCTCTTAGGGAGGCAAGAATATGCAATGGAGAAAAGACAGCCTCTTCAATGAGTGGTGCTGGGAAAACTGGACAGCTACATGTAAAAGAATGAAGCTAGAAGACTCCCCTACACCATCCACAAAAAACTTAAAATTGATTAAAGAACTAAATGTAAGGTCAGACACTATAAAACTCTTAGAGGAAAACATAGGCAGAACACTCCATGACATAAATCACAGCAAGTTCCTTTTTGACCCACCTCCTAGAGAAAGGGAAATAAAAACAAAAATAAACAAATGGGACCTAATGAAACTTCAAAGCTTTTGCACAGCAAAGGAAACCATAAACAAGCTGAAAAGACAACCCTCAGAATGGGAGAAAATATTTGCAAATAAAGCAACTGACAAAGAATTAATCTCCAAAATTTACCAGCAGCTCATGCAGCTCAATATCAAAAAAACAAACAACCCGATCCAAAAATGGGCAGAAGACCTTAATAGACATTTCTTCAAAGAAGATATACAGATTGCCAACAAACACATGAAAGGATGCTCAACATCACTAATCATTAGAGAAATGCAAATCAAAACTACAATGAGGTACCACCTCACACCAGTCAGAATGGCCATCATTAAAAAGTCTACCAATAACATGCTGGAGAGGGTGTAGAGAAAGGGAGCCGTCTTGCACTGTTGTTGGGAATATAAATTGATACAGCCACTATGGAGAACAGTACGGAGGTTCCTTAAAAAACTAAAAATAGAACTACCATACGACCCAGCAATCCCAGTACTGGGCATATACCCTGAGGAAACCGTAATTCCAAAAACAGTCATGTACCAATATGTTCATTGCAGCTCTATTTACAATAGCCAGGATATGGAAGCAACCCAAGTGTCCAATGACAGATGAATTGGTAAAGAAGATGTGGAACATATATACAATGGAATATTACTCAGCCATATAAAGAAATGAAATTGAGTTATTTGTAGTGAGGTGGATGGACCTAGAGTCTGTCATACAGAGTGAAGTCAGAAAGAGAAAAACAAATACCGTATGCCAACACATGTATATGGAATTTAAGAAAAAAAAAAAAAGGTGCTGAAGAACCTAGGGGCAGGACAGGAATAAAGACGCAGACATAGAGAATATAGAGAATGGACATAGAGAATGGACCTGAGGACACGGGGAGGGGTAAGGGTAAGCTGGGACGAAGTGCGAGAGTGGCATGGACATATATACACTACCAAATGTAAAACAGATAGCTAGTGGGAAGTATAGCACAGGGAGATTAGCTCGGTGCTTTGTGACCACCTAGAGGGGTGGGATAAGGAGGGTGGGAGGGAGACGCAAGAGGGAGGGGATATGGGGATAGATGTGTATGTATAGCTGATTCACTTTGTTATAAAGCAGAAACTAACACATCATTGTAAAGCAATTATACTCCAATAAAGATGTTAAAAAAAAAAAGAGTGCATATACGAAGTTAAGGGGTTTGCAATTTATTTGATCAATGGTGACTGAATGAGGGTTTTAAGCCTAAAACTTGTATAATAAAATTTATGTTTTAGAAAAATCATTCTAAGAAGAACATAGAGAGAAAACTGACATGGCAGAAATGGCTTATAAAGGGGGCAGGTAAAAGGTGGCACCAAACAATATACACAATTCTGAATGTTAGTACAGTAAGGATGGAGAGACAAACATGAACTGAATTGTTTCTTCAGAAACTGGATGGTTTATGACACTGAAAACAAAGAAGAAATACACAGGGACAGGAATATTATAGAAAATGGAGGAGAGGAAGTATAGTGAGATTAGTTTTGGACAACTTTAAGCTTAAATTGTCTTAGAGAGACATAAAAGTTATCCAGTAGTTCAAAGGTCAGCAAACATTTTCTGTAAAGGGCCAGACAGTAAATATTTTTGGTGTTGTGAGACATATATAACTCTGGCATTCTGTCATGAAAGTAGTCATTGATGATAAATATATGAATGAGTGACCGCACTCCAATAAAATTTATTTACAAGACCAGGCCCTTTGGCCATTGTTTGCCAAACCCTTCTGTAAAGTGTTGAAAATACCTGACTTTTGCAAAAATGCCATTGTTTTAGGTGGGTTCCCTCCAAACAGAGGCTAGGAAAGGTGTGCATGCAGGGGGTTCATTGAGGAATGCATGACAAATTTAAAGAAGTAAGGAATGTAGGTTTGAGTTGAAGTAGTATTTGAAACTGTGGTGTGCAGGTAACAGTTTAACAAGTTCTCCAGGAAAAAAAAATCCTTGATTTGTAGGATTTGCTGATTTCCGTGGTGTATTTAATTCTTTCAAACTACTGGCATAAACTCACTAAATGGGGAATTGGGAATGATGCACAAAATTCCCTCTCAGCAGCCATTTGCAGCTGGCCCCAGCACACCATTGACCTGAACTATAATGCAGGTGCAGCGGAGGCCTCAGCTGATCCCACATGGCATTCTGGAGCTCAGAGTCTCTCCAGTTAGACCAAATTGAAACAAGAGGGCTAAGTCCTTATACCTCTATAGTCATTGGAGTTGGGCTGCCCAAGGAGAGGGCCAAAAAAAAATTCCTTTAGCTAAGGACAATTCCTGGAAAGGAGTTAGCCGTGCAGCTCAAGGATGGAGTGTATCAACTCTGTGAAGACTATCTGGGATGGACACCACAACATCAATAGACTATCAGCTAGGAGACTATGTTTACATGAGATTATATTTTATTCAAGTTTTTCACAATATTTAGCTTCCCAAAAGAGTAGCAACTCTAGTAGCGATTATACCTTTCATGAACCTGCCATATCACAAAATATCTTCTAAAAATGTCCATTGTTTTATTAGCCAAATTGACTTGCTTTGCTAGATAAAATAACTGGGAAGTGAATAAATTAAGCAATTCCTATACCATTTGGTACCATCAATGATAATACCAAAACTAACAGTCTCAACCAGCATAGCTTTCTTCCTTTGCTTAATTCAGTATGTTTCTTCTCTTTAAGAGTCAACCTTAATTATAATAATGGGTATGAGCATCTGCAGACAGACAGACCCACATTTGAAAAATGGTTAACATCTTATTGTATAACTGAAAAATTATCTTAACCTCTCTGAGACTCATTTTCCGAATCTATACTTTGAAAATAACATCTATTTTGTTAATGTTTGATTTGATATTATATGTAATATGTATTTTAAACGTTGCCTATTATCATTTTCCATGTGCTCAGTCTGTTTAATAATAATAACAAAATTCATGAATTATATCTCTTCCTCTACCTGCTGTCTTATTTTTTTGTCCCTTCTTTCATAGGCAACTTTCTCAAAACTGGTGTCTACAACCAGAGCTTCTCATACTTTAACATGCTTGGCAATCACCTGGATGTCTTGTTAAAATGCATATTCTGATGCAGTAGTTGTGAGGAGGTGCCTGAGATTCTACATTTCTAACAAGCTCCTTGGTAGGGCTGATGCCATTGGTCCATAAACCACTGTTTGAATAGCAAGGATCTGTTCCTTACTCCTCTCACACCCTGACACAGGGCTCAGATAATAGAGCAGATAATAGAACAGCATTCACACCACTTGACTGCATAACTCTAGTGATCACTTTATAGTCAAATCTAATGCATACATTTTGGTCCTTAACTTTGTTGAACTCTCAGCAGCCCTCGATATTGCCAACAGTGTTGATGGAGCTATTATCAGTCCTAAGTAGATAAATACAACCTCATCCCCAGGACTCCACAGCAGCTAGTGAGACCATGACTAGTTGGTTTCACTAAAATTTAGGAGATTTTGATCTTATCCCTATGAAACCATACAGTCATGTATATTCTTTCTTATCCCTTTACATGGTTAATCTCTTCATTCTTTAGCACAAAATTCAGACTCAGCCCTTCTGAGAAATATCCCACTTATTAAGAAAATGGAGAAATTGTGAAATTAAAAGAGCAAACCAAAAGAAAAAATTCTTACATTTTAAACCAGAAAACCATATATATGCTCTTTTTATTAAAGCATATTTTCTGTTTCACTTTTTTTGAGAAAAATGTGAAGCATGAGTTAGCTAGTGCAATGTCAAGTAAATTCAAGACACTGACATGTTCTATTATCTGAGCTGATTGATGCCCACACTGATTTGAAAAAGAGGAAAGAGTATTGTTACACCACACCAACAAGCACAGTTGCTCCTTCTCCTCACATACCACACACACACACACACACAGAGACACACACACACACACACACAACACATTATTCAGATTAAAAGTTCCAAGTGTTTGTATACTACTATGAGGACATAAAAGGGGGGTAGAACAAGGGTAACACAAAACCCACACCACATAAGATTAGTAGATCAGTTATTTCAGTGTTCAAGAAAAGGATTTGAGGTAGATTTCAAAGTGAAATTTTCAAATGGGCTATGAATTGGTAGGAAAAAACTAAAATTTAGATTGAGTTTATGATCCAGTTAGACGAGTATACAGGATCTTGCTGTAATTGATGTGATCATGGAATAGATACAGCCTAGATACAAACATAGAAGCAGACATCAGATCCATTCTATGTTTCAGGAAACTGAGACATGAACAAAGTTAAACAACATACCCAACAGTACACGGCAAGTAAGTGATGATGCTAGATTCCCATTCAGGCAATATTATTCTGTACCCTGCCCTTTTAATTCTTAAATTATATTCCAGGCACCCTCCTTGGAATTGAGAGTATACAAAACATAGCAAAACATTTATGAGTCTCTGCTCTCATGAAATTTACAAATATTTTATTTGGATGTGACCTTTTTTTGGTGAGATTTGGAAAGAACTAAATTAAATGTATAAAAGAAGGCTGCCAGAAGTGTGAAGCTGGGCACATTTTAGTACATCTATTTGTCCCAAATCCAAGTGTACATTGATGGAATTAGAATCAACCTGAATCGCCAGATTATAGTTTAAGTGCCCTGTACACATAAACCACACGTATAAACATACATTCATACAAATGTACAAAGGGATACATACTAAATAAGTAGAGTCTCTTTCCCCAAATCATAAATATTCAAAAAAGATGTTTAAAAGGTTTAATATTTAAAATGGCTACTCAGAAGCCATTAGTTGTAAGAATGACGTTTATAAGATATTACTCTGAGCACTTCATTACTTTGGCCACATCCTGAAGCAATCTTTAATAATTTCTTTAATGGAATGAGCAGATCAGAACTATAATGAACCTCTTTAACTTTTTTGATGGATATTTTATTAGTTAAAATAGATATTTGCTTCTCTCTGTTTGAACCTCTTATAAAAATCCCACATCAGGCACACTGGATATTAAAAAATAAAAACAGAAACCAGCTCACTTTATTTTGATCAATCAGATCTAAATACATTTTTGAGCCAGTCAAACCCAAGATGTTTTTGAGGACCCAACAGAGAATGCAGAGCTAAAATAACTTTAAAATTCTAATACTTTTTTTTTCTTCCACAATGAGGCTTGGGCATCTATAATAATTATAAATATCATATCAATCTCTTTTCTACTGGACACCAAGTGACATGATGAGATCACCACTAGTGGATCCAGAGCAAAGCATGCATAGGGGCATCACTGTGCCTTCATCCAAGAATAGGAATCCTGAGCTGACCCTTTTGTGTAAAATTTCTGCTAGAAATTAATGAATTCACTGTTGTCAATCAAGTGATGGGGCATATTTACTGAGTCCGTAAATTAGACCCATAAGCAGTGTGGTAGACTTTTTATAGCCTGGAAACTACTGCAGAAAATGGAACAAAAAGATTTATAGCTGTTAGGCTGGCACAGTCTTTGGAGTAGGGTGGCAAAAAAAAATAGTGAAGAAGTTTTCAGATTGAAAGTGTAAAAGTGATAAGTAAGTAAGTCCTGAATTTAATTTTTATAGTACGCGGGCCTCTCAGTGTTGTGGCCTCTCCCGTTGCGGAGCACAGGCTCCGGACGCGCAGGCTCAGCGGCCATGGCTCAGGGGCCCAGCCGCTCCGCTGCACGTGGGATCTTCCCGGACCGGGGCACGAACCCGCGTCCCCTGCATCGGAAGGCAGACTCTCAACCACTACGCCACCAGGGAAGCTCTCACCTAGGTAACTTCTACATCTTATTATTGAGTCCTAGCTGCCTCTGCCTCTGAATGCTCCTCCTCCCAGTATAATGTTTTCTGTCTCACCTTGGCTTCCCTCACCATGCTAAAATGCCAAATAATCCATAGAAATTGCATAGTAAAAGTCTGTTTTGGGGGGTAAAGGGGGGAATCTAATAACAAATTCTATTTCGACTTTAAGCAATAGGAAGAGAATAAAAGTGCTATTATCCAAATCCAGAGAGCTTGGGAATTGGTAGACTAATTAATATCCACTTTAAGTTGTGGACCAAAAGAAAATGACACATTCTTAATTTAAATATTTTATTTTGACTTAAATTTGGAAGTATATATTTGTTTGCTAAACTTTTGATATAGAGCCAAAGCTTTTTTGGGGTATATATTATATTGGAGTTTAGAATCACCTATTTTAAATAAACTATGGCCCCAATTTAACATGAGCTTAGAATTTCTCAAACTGTATCAAGAACACAGTAAAAGTATGGGTAGAATTTTTTTAAAAAAAGATTTGTATCCCAGTCTTTTAGAGTTGACTTGCTCACATCCAATTCCACAGCATTTTAAAAAATATTTTTCTTTCCTTCTTGAGTCTTTCCACAGTATTCAATTTAGATTTCATGACAACAGAAATTGTTCTTATTTTTGCATTCATATTCCATTGGCTTATGTAACAGGTATTTGAATTTAATGATTCAACTTATAGATAATCGATTGGCACAGTAGGGAAAAAACAAGGCTGACTCTAGTTAAGCACTGAACTCAAACAGCAGGATCAGAAGTAGGTAGGGTCCTAGACAGGGGCCTACTAGCAGTGAGCACTCAACCATGATTACAATGAGAGGTTGGTAGGTTTTTCAAAGGGAATGGAGAATGTTGGTTCACCTGGTGAATCTGTAAAGCGCAGACAGCTTAGTAGGGCTTCCAATATATTTATGATTAGGATACAGTGGTACCTCGTGAAATATAAGGTCAGGGGTACAGCTGTGACTCAAAAGTCAGAACCATTGACTACAAGAAGCACTGGAGGAAACCCAGGAAGCATCTGGTAGGAGAGGAGTGTCATGGCCACAGATAGCTCCTGTGTAGTATTAATGTAGTATGACTTACGTATGTCTTAGCACAGATGACATTTCTGCACTTTAAATTTCTTTACACTTTAGCACTTTACACATTATGGATGTTTGAGGACCAAACATAGAATTTTTCTTTGACAAGATTTGGGCTTTTCGACATAGAAGCAGGTACCATCCTCTCTTATTCTAATGTTTCAGAGCCTTGTTTTTGGAGTTTAGAAGACCTGAGTGTGACCTCTGAAACAATCCTTAAACATTCTGGGCTTTCATTTCTTCATATATCAATATAACATAGGATATTACTACCTATGTCACCGAGTTATTTTGAGGTACCTAGCTCCATACCTACTGAATAAAATGCACGCTGTAAATGGCAGTTGTACTTAATTCTGGTATTAAACTTCCATAGCAAAAGCAGGTGACTTACAATATAAGAGAGTAAATAACATGATGTGCAAAACTTCACTGTCTGACCCTCTACTATGTTTAACCAATTTACAAACTAAAGTGTAGTGGAGAATGAAACTGCTCTCAGCACATAAAAGCAGCTCTTAGATCAGCTTTAACCACTGGATATAATTCTTAGAGTGATTTCGAAGGATGGTAGCTCAAGTTATTTCAAGAAAAAGTGGGATGATTTTAATAATGCCTGCAGACTGAACTGGAACAGAAAACCTATAAACAAAGTGAGACAACTCTAGATTCAGGCTGCTCTCTCCTTCTTTCTCTGAAACCAAGGGATACCTCTTCTCCATTTGCCTCTCAACCTCCAAATGCATCTAATTATTATCTCTCGTCTACTGGCTTGTTTTCTTGTAGAAACTTCGTCTCCACTCACTTTGTAATTTCAGCTCTCTCTGGATCTTCTGTTATTGACCCTACTTCTACTGCAAATTAGCAAATTCTTCTTGTGTTTTTTAATTCAATTAGCTCTAAGTTTGAGCTGTTTCATACAGTGATACAAGGACCATATGCCACAGCAAAGTAGGTAATCATATGACTTATGTACATTGTTCCATGACCTCTCAACTGTTACCTAGCATCTATAATCATCTATGTTTTAGGCAAATCTTTTCTACAGAAAGAAGTATCATCCAATGGAAGTCATTGTTAGATCAAGTGCATTTTGACATCCATGAGCTAAAGCTAACTGCTGTTGTCCATGATCAATTCTTTACTAACAATTACTGTTACTAATGCCTGAAATAGGATCACTATCAATTTGTTTATAATGTGAAGACTTAATAAGCAGGTTAGTCAGAAATACTAACTCATAAGTAGAGAAAATTTAGCCCATTTTGGGCTCAGTATAGCTGTTTGGAATTAAAATCCAATTATAGTCACTTAAATTGTAATGTCTGAATTCCGTTGACTTATCCTAGTTGTAAAACGTCAGCATCCCTGCTGTCCTCCATTTTTACTTTTCTAAGTCTAACATATTCTTTAATAATTTCAGAAAGCCCTATGGAGTGTCTCAAAGGTGCTCATTTAATACCTGTATTCCTACAGAAATTTCTATCTATATTTCTCCTCAACAGCTGTCTTGTTGATATTTGCTGCCCTCAAATCTCTCCAGAGAGGAAGGTCACCTCTGATCTGTTTCCTGAGCATGTTGGGAAATCACCTTGCCTGAGATGCTGCTCTCTGGCATATAGTAGAGTTGCAGAACACGCGAGGTGCCCAAACTATGCTGTGCTCCTTATATATTTATATTTCACACACGCTTATTGAATCTGTATTGAGTTCTGGACACGGCATGAAGCACAGGGGATATAGCAGTAAACAAGACACTTACACTTGCCTTGAGGAGTTTTTAATCCAGAGGAAAAGAAAGAACTTTTAAGTCCCTGTTATGCTCATATTCAGTGGGATGGTTACTATAAAAAATAAATACATGACAAGTGTTAGCAAGGATGTGGAGACATTGGAACTTTTGTGCACTGTTGGCAGGAATGTGAAATGCAATGCAGACACTATGAAAATCATTATGGAGCTTTCTAAAAAAATTAAATATAGAATTACTATATATCCAAAAAATTCACTTCTAAGTATATACTCAAAGGAATTGAAGGCAGAGTCTCTAAGAGATATTTGACCACCCTTGTTTAGAGCAGCATTATACACAATAGTCAAAAAGTGAAAGCAATCCAAGTGTCCATCAATAGATTAATCGATAAACAAAATGTGGTATATATACATACAATGGGATGTTATTCAACCTTAAAGAGGAAGGAAATTCTGACATATACGACAGATGGATGAACTCTGAGGATATTATGCTAATTGAAATAAGCCAATCACAAAAAGGCAAATACTGTATGATTCCACTTGTATGAGATACCTAGTGTTATCAAATTCATAGAGACTGAATATAGAATGGTGGTTGCCAGGACCTGGTGAGAGAAGTGAATGAGGAGTTGTTTAATGGCTTTAGAGCTTCAGTTTTGCAAGATGAAGATAACTCTGGAGATTGTTTGCACAACAGCGTGAATGTACTTCACACCTCTAAACTGTATTCTTAAAAATGGTTAATATGGTTAATTTTATGTTATGTATATTTTACTACAATTAAATTTTTTGAAAAAAGCCTCTGTTATGTTTCTGGAGCCTTAAAGAATCCCTTATTGTGATAAGAACAATATTACACAACCCCAACTGCAGCTTGCACATTACCATCTGGCACATATGTCCCAGATCTCTCAAAAACCATCTCTAAAACTGTTTTTATATGAAATCCTTTTAGAGATTTCAGAGCCAATCCCCAAAGCTGAGAGAAAAACAGATATCAATAACACAATAAGTAACCTTTTTCTTTTTGCTTTGAGTACCATAAGAACCTCCTTCTTTCAACTCCTTACCAAATTTCTGCTGCTTGGGCCAGTCTTGCAAATGGATACCAGATAAGACTGCCTTCATCTGAATTGAGCCAAATGTGTTACACCATAGATGGCCCATTGCCTTCCTTACATTTACATTTTGGCAAAGCACTCATCAATATAGAATTTCACATGAACGAGTGGGCTGAACCTAAAAAGCCACCGTTTTCATTTTATATTCAGATCTTGAATAAATGCAATGTCAATCAAAATTAAATTTAAAAATTCAATTAATTGATGACAGCACCATAGCATGTTAAAGCCCACATTTATTAAGAATTTAAAATGGACTGGGCACTATTCTAAATGGTTTAAATGTATTTATTCGCTTAATCTTCACAACAAACCTATGAGCTGATACTATGGTCTACATTGTGAAAGTGAGGAAACAGAGACATTAGGAATCTTGCCCAATAACACACATAAATGGTGGACTGCAATTTTCACTTCAGCAAATCGGTTCCAGGAATAAGTAATCTTAAGCATTACTCAGTACTGCTGGATACAGAAAGTCCACAGAGGCAGAATGATTTCTCAAGATTATACAACCATGTAATAGAAGAGCCAGATCTCTTATTCCCAGTCCAATGCCTTTCTTTCCTTTTTCATATGAAACTCACCAAAGTAACCATTTTGTAATCTCTCAATAAGACAAAGTAGTCCAATTGACTATGATATGAGTCTTCCCTGATTGTCATCGTATGGGAGGTTAGAATTTAAAGGATGGAGCTAAGTAACCAGATATTCCACCCCTTTGTCATATTATTCTTTTCCTCTTTATGTTGGTAGAATTACCTCAAATTATAACAGTTATTTATTAATTTTACTCTAGTTTACTTAAGTGTTTATAATTCAAAGCAAACATCATGCATCTTTCATCTGTCCTTAAATATTATCACTATTTAGATAAAGATTTTAATAGAGCTAAATTAAAGCACAGCTAAAATATAACTACAATTTTAATAATATTTTATATTAAAATACATTTCTCTTAAAATCATACATCAACTTTCTTCCTACATGTTAAATGGAGAATGCCATAATGTATTTCTTATGTGGTCCTGAGATTTGATTAGGTGTGATATTACTAAACTTGTAATTTTTCTTCTTTTTTTTTGTATGAGATGAGTTTTTTATTGTTCTTTAGATTAGTAGCTAATAGGTTAAATTTTTGAGAAAAGTATTACACAGACATTTACTTAGAATAACAGTAGTTAAGGAAAAATGACACAGTATAGCTATGAGTTATTCATCACTGCCATTTGGTCAGCAAAACCACCCTGATAATTTGGCAGTTTTCCTTCTTCTAGGAATTAAGAAACTATTTGATGTTATCAAACACAACAAGTGTCACCAAAATGAGTATAAGTCATATTGCTCTGAGCAGGTACTATCACTCTTGTATAGAAAAATTTGTGTTTTGTTGTTTTCTGTATGTAAACACATAAAACAAAAACAAACAAAAAGAACCTTGATAAAGACTTAGCTTTTATTTCTAAGTAAACAACTACCTTAAGTCACTTATAGTCTACCAAAACCAAATTAGAACACTGCTATTTGAAATCAGATCACAAATGTGTTCATGTGTAGCATTCCAATTTAATCAATAGCCAACAATCTATTCTGAAATGATTGCAACCATTAGAGTTGTCTAAGCAATTCTTACTTTCTCTCAAATCAATTCATTTATTAACAGAGCAAAAGAGGGAAAAAATAAAAGACTACTTCAAGCTTATTTTCCCCATTATTATTCTCACGGAATAGTACAAAGGTGAAGCGGTGTTAAGAGGGTCATAAAATGTTTCAACGAGAAAAAAAAAAATTCACTGCTTGAAGATCATTTTTGTTGGAGCTAAAGAGAATAACAGAAAACTATGTTCTCCCAGGGCTGGGGCCAAGGCCCCAATTCTATTGCTATTGGAGAAAATGTTGCAAGTTCAGGAGTCAAACTGGTTTCTATTATAAAAGCAGTAGATTATTCTGTGATTAGTGTCTGAAACTGCTAAGCTTTACCTCCTCTTCTATTTAGTAGTGTTCTTCATTAGGTAGGGAAATGTATCTTACGGATTGCAATATGTAAACTTTTTCATTATGCACACACCCTGAGGTCTCATCAATATCGCTTGAACGTGATGATATTATTACAATTCACAGTTGATCGATGTTTCAGTGATCTAGAAGAATTCTAACTCATTTCCTAGCAAAGAAATAATATGTATCTTATATATTTTTTTTCCAAAACAAGAAATTTTAAGAAACTAAATATATTAAGAAATTAAGTATAATAAAGAAAAACTACTCATGCCTATTTTAATGAATCATCACTAATGAATTTTGTACAGTAGGGATCTATTTTATTTTTTATATAGAGGACAGGAGTCACAATTGTAGTCCATTATGGGGTTTTGTTTGTTTTGTTTATCCCCTATATCACGCTTTAGTGGTTAGATCCATTTGGACCCTGACCTGATACTTAGTATGTCAAAGGTAGACAGCAAGGAGAGATTTGAGGAGAGATTAAGGAAATGTCTGGGGACTATAAGAAAGCATGCTTAATGCAGTGACTGGTTATAAAAAAGTAAGAAGCACAGTATTCTATATTAGTCCACGCAATATTTTAAATTGTATTAATCAAGGTAACCATTCAGTATACACAAATTATGATAATTCAAGGAGAGTTTTGTAAAGGAATAACAAACAAGATTGGGGGCAGTATAGGAAGACCATGAGGGATAGAACAATCCCCTATGGCTAGTGAGTATAGGACACCATTCCTACCCAAAGGAGGGAAAGAATTACCACCATTCAGAAGCTGAGAAGTCTTTGTGGAAAGACTGTCTCAAGGAGTTGAAATCTTTAGTCAAGGGACTCAACTGAATCCTGGCTGTACTACAGGGAGGGAGTAAAAGTAATAATGATTCCCACCTCATTCTCCTCTTCCAACCTATTGCCTGAGCTCTGCAGTGTCTAAACCCACTGGAAGTTTGAGGGAGAGAACCCATTAATGTAATCCATGTAGATCAATTCCTGGGGCATGGCATGGGTGGAGAAGGGTAAAGAGAGGTACAGGGAGGTGGGAAGGAAAATATCAAGCACGTATATCAGGACACAAAGTCATCCTTTCAAACCTTACTGACATGTAACTATTCCTTCAAAACCAGGCTGGGAGATGTGTCAGTTCTGCCTTTCATTTCTAAAGAAGAGAAAGATACTTAAATGCACCAAGCATCCATTTCATATAAGCTGTTTAAGTAGTATATTTTAGGGGCTAAACAAACAAACTTTGGAGTCAAACTGGGTTTGAAATTTTCATCAACTCTTTAGCTGTGTGACATTGGACAAATTATTTAGCTTTTCTGCACATCAATTTCTTTATGTCTGTAGTAAGAGTATTGTAAGTCAATTCAGAAGTATTTTGAACATTCAATGAGATAATAAATGTAAATTAATGGGTAGGATTAAAAGCAAACCTCAATAAATGACAGCTACTATTATCATACTAATTTTTAGGCACACTAACAATAAAAACAATTGGTACCAAGGATGAGTTCTACTAATTCAGACTCTCAAAGTTTTCTCCTGCTCATTTTCTTCTAGGTTACTTTAGACTGAAGAATTACTGCAGGTGAATATGCAATGCTGAACTCAACTGGGTTCATCTCTAGCTTCTTGAAAACTCTTGGTGCAAATTGGAATTAACAGAGATTTATTGGAATTTTCTTTCTGCACAACATATTAAGGACAAAGATAAGTGAAAACAAGAATAGATTTATTTCTGCCCAGTGTAAAACCTCCTGGAAAAGCAAGCAGCAGGAATCTGCAAATGCACCCCTATAATGGTGCGCTGTCCTGTCACCCCCTTCTGGAATCAGATGATGTTATTTTTCATATTCTGAAAGGAGCGCACAAGAGGTCAATGCAGAAACAACTTCCGCACATAAATCTTTGCTTTCTCGTGAAGTTAATCAAAAGAAGCCTGGAGAACAGGCAGATTATCTGTACATTGTTTACTCCATGGGTTATAAGGTTTGTAAAAAAAAAAAGAAAATAAGAATTACCTCTTCACAAATTTCAGGTTCTCCAAAGCCCCTGCTGGCTGTCACGTCCTCCAGAAGATGTAAGCATATTCATCACTGCTCAGGGAGTCTGCCAAGTATGCCTTTATAAGAAAGGCTTTTAAAACTATTTATACTCTCTTACAAGATTTGACTGAAGTACATTTCCAATACCTCGATTTCCTGACTGGCTTGATTTTGTAATACAATCCAATACTGTAGGATAATTAATATTTCCACAGCTGTGCTTTGTATAATGGAGGTCTGCTCTGATAAGATTTCAAAATAACTCTTATTAATCCAGACTAACATATTCAGAACAGAAAATATAATAAAAGATAACTGTGCAATGACTTGTACTTCCTATGGTATTTGGATCCCCCATGTCTAAGCCATAGCACTAATAAATTTTCAGGAAAGCATAACAGCTTACTTGATATCCTACAAGAGTATCTTCTAAAGATGCATCTTTGGTTTTCAAATTTCTTAATTAGGGTAACAGGATAGTTAAAATATGACTGTATCAATTTTTTTAGGGTTGCCATGAGAAAGTACCATAGGCTGGGTGACTTAAATAACAAAAATTTATTTTCTCACACTTCTAGAGACTAGAAGTCAGAGATCAAGGTATCTGTAGGCTTGTTTCTTCTAAGGCCACTCTCCTTGGCTATAGATGTCTGTCTTCTCCCTCTGTCCTCATGTGGCCCTCCCTCTGTGTATGTCTGTGTCCTACTCTCCTCTTCTTATAAGGACACTGGTCATATTAAATTAGGGCCCACTCTCATAACCTCATTTAATATTAATTACCTCATGAAAGACCTTATCTCCAAATAGTCACATTCTGAGGTACTGAGGGTAGGACTTCAACATATGAATTTTGAGAGCACACAGTTCAGCTTATAACAGTTCCTGCTGTAAGAAATTGTCAAAACATACTTCTGGGACCAACAGCTTTAAACTTTATATCAGGAAATTGGGTATAGTCAAATTTATGACTGATGAAATATGACGTGCCCAATATTATTTTCAGTCTTTGCATGGGTGCTTCCCTCTGATTGGAACGCTTTCCCAAGGATAGTTCCATGACTCACTTTCCTCCCTAAGCCTTTACTTACTGTCATCTTCTCAGTGGGACATTCCCTGATTTATACATGAACACTGCCCCCAAAACTCTCCATCACACTTTCCTTCTCTAAAGCTCCCCAAACACTTATTGCCTACTGAATATCTTACATCTTACTTATTTTTAAATTGTTCCTCAATATTAAATAAACTTTAAGTTCTATGACCATAAGGATTTTTGTCCAATATATTTACTGTGGTACTCCGTATAATAGAAGATTAATAAGTACTTGTTGAGTTAATGTAAAATAGTTTCATACCTGTCATAAATGCCATTGTTTACTATTAAATAAGAATAAAGAGTAATTTATTTTCTCTAATTTAATCTCCTAAGAACTTAATATTATCTGTACGGTATTTTTGGAGGTATAAATGAATCTAAGCTTTGTACTTCCAGATTTCTCTAGTAAGCAAAGAACCTCTTGCTAACATGGTGCTAAAAATTCCAAGCACACTCACTTCAAACAGATACTGATTTAAAGCACTTCTTCAGGTATGCTGGAGTGTAGAAGAAGAATGTGACAATAAGTGTAACATTTGTAAGAGTGATATTGAGATCTAAAACTGGGGTCAATGAGAAGCTGGATAAAATGAGGTTGGTTGAGATAAGAAACTAATTCCAGATTAACGATTCAGGATTCAGGATTAGGCTACCTGATGTACAATGATGCCATTCTAACTTATTAAACAAAGTAATGGTTTGAGAAATGAAAAGAATGAATACAATATAAACTCGAGAAGGTAAAGATGGAGAAACAGAAACTTTGGGGTAGTGAACATTTATATTAGTTGCCCTGTTTAGGTGGGTTAGGAGATCTGTTGATTTGTACAGATAGTACTAGAAAAATGAGAGGTTGGACTCAGCCCATGCATCCTTTTTTGTTTTTTAAGAGTAGCTAGTACAGCATGCTAGTACCCAGACTATGTACTTCATACTTAATAATATGAAGGAAAGTAATTTTTCTTTCATACAACTACATATTTAAATGATAAATGTGATTGCATCATAGCTGGTACATAAGATTAATTCAAATTGTAAATGAAGCTCCTTAGTTTCATGGAAAGATGAAAGAATATAGGAGCCCTGAATTCTTGACTTAGTCCTGACACTTCTAATTATACAATTAGATTTAACTTTAAAATGATCATACTGGCTGCTGTATGGAGAACAGTCTTATAGACATTTTTGGGGGGGTGGGTGTGTGTAAGAGAGGAAGCAGGAAAACCATTAAGAGGTCATTTTGATAGTCTGGTTAAAAATAAATAACATTGGAGCAGGTGATGGCAGGAAGCAGTTGGGTGTGGAGCAAATGGTGATAAGAGGGGCTGATGATTTGGATGCGGGGTGTGAAAGAAGGAGAGAAATCAAGGATAAATGCAAGGCATCAAATACTGTGCTAGATGGTAGGGCTCAAGTGGTAAACAGTAGCAAAAATAAAACGGTTCCTATTTAAGTAGAGTATCGTCTGCTAGAGGCTCTCACTAGAAGGTATTCTTCATAGGTAACTCAGCACATGGTCCTGTGGTTACAATACAGGAAGTAGGCTATAAGTTTTAATGAAAGAAATGAACAAATTAGTCAATCAAGCCTCAATATTGTTAAGTATCTAGGCTTCCCAGAAAAATTATTTTATTTTATGAAATTTCATCCTCCTCTTAGAAAAGATTTTTAAAAATTATACATATTTCTTTGTTCACATTATTGTATGAATTAATTAGAGCTAAATAAGGTAAAATAGAATTTATAGACGTTACACCATAAATATTCATCCCTGCACCTTAAATATTTCTAATGTTTCCCTTCCTCATTTTTATGTGATGCTTATAATTTCTTTTTGCTATAGATAACATGCTAAACCAAAAACTATTAATGTGTATTTGCTGTGTGTTTGGTTCTTTTGTCCAAATTCTCAGTATATTTCTGATACTATTTATAGATCATCATTCAAATGTTCCCATCTTATGGTCCCAAAGCACCAAATAATTTGGTATTTTGCTTGATATTTAACTTGATAATTTAGGTAGTTAATTTTACCTACAGAGAAGATGTTTGTCAAATTCACTTCTCAACCCACCAAAAGCAAACAAACAAACAAAGCAATCAAACAAACAAATACTAAAGAGCCCCCCACCCATACACCATAACAAGGTAAACTGTTTATGGTCAGTTTTATGCCAAGGAAGATCCCAGTTGTCCATTTTACCTTGTCTCTCCCTTTCTCTCTCACGATAAACTTGAGATTGCAATTCTGTGACCTGGGTTTACCTTATAACATCCTTGGTTTAACTTTTTAAAACTTTCTTTGAAAACATCTCTAGAGGGCATTTTTGAAGTCAGGAAACTTAGGAAAATATACATAATATTATCAAGGACCTCCTCAGTTTGTAAAAAATCCAAACATACTAACCATGTTTCCAGACATCATCAACATCCTGTAGAAATACAAGGGCGCAGATTTTTATGACTTCTTTTCTAATTATTCCCAAAAGGAGTGAAATTACATTTCCCAGATATTAGAATAAAACTCTCACAATCAAGAAAAATGCACATACATGTAAATCGACATAAACTCAAATTTCATATATATAAGCACAATTAGTGCAAAGGTTTATTATAGTAACCTTAAAACAGTGTTCAAAAAGAAAGCTCAGGAAAACTCCTATAACGATAATTATAGATTGTAGATGGTTCTACCCAATTTTCACCATGGGGCACTTTCCATACTATGTTCTTGTCTCTCTGACCAACAATTTTCTACCCTAGTGTTAACAAAACTTCTTACTTTCCTGGTGATACTGGCAACAACTTTCTTTGACCATCCCCTTCTACTCCTCAGCAATAAAATTAAATGTAAATTTCTCTTCTGTATTCAGATATTACTTTTATTTTTAAATTGAAATATAGTTGTTTTACAATGTTGTGTTAATTTCTGCTATACCACAAAGAGATTCAGATATATATGTATGTGTATATATGTATATACACACACACACATATTCTTTTTTTATATTCTTTTTCATTGTGGTTTATTATAGGATATTGAATATAGTTCCCTGTGCTATACAATAGGACCTTGTTTATCCATTCTATATATAATAGGTTACATCTGCTAACCTTACAACTGCATAGGGAACAGACTTGTGGTTGCCAAGGGGGAGGAGGTTGGGGGAGGGATGGAGTGGGAGGTTGGGGTGAGCAGATACTACTTTTATATAAGCTTGTGCATTGTGCTACTATAAATATCCCTTTACAAGTCTTCTACTCAACTAATCTGTAAATTCCTTAAAGGAAAAACTGTGTTTTGTTCTTTCTCAGTCATTTACTCTTTCATTCAACAAATATTCATTAACTGCCTCCCTTTGTATTTCATTAAAACTAGCATGCTGTCAATGGTACATTATACTATACTATTGTATGCACAACTAAGAAAGAAAAATCTGTTTAATTGATCTATGATTTGCTATCAATAGTAAAATGTATCCTATTTACTAAGATATTTTAAAAGTTTTAAAATGTGCATTTCAGACTAGATAAAATCTGGTATGTACAAGAGATTGTTTTATATGCCCAGTATATATCAGTGTAAAAAAGAGAAAAAAAGGTTAAAGTCCCTGCCCTCACAGGGGGTACATTTCAGACCGAAAAGAAAAAAAAAAAACTGTAATAGACAATACAAACATACAAACGAATTGTGTTAGATGTTTATAATTGCCATAAAAAATAGAAAAGACAAGTGTGATAAATATTTAATAGAGTTGTTAAATAGGGTGGACTCATTCAGGTGATGACGTGTAAGCAAGGACTTAAAGAACTGAGTGAGTTTTCTATGTGGATATTTTGTGATTGATCGATCATTCCAGGCAGAAAGAAGAGCTAGTGCAAATGTCTTGAGGCAGGAATGTTCCTGGCATATTTTAGGAAAAGCAGGGAAGCTAACGTGACTGGAGAAATGTGAGAAAGAGAAAAGTGAAAAGGAGTGAAGTGATAAAGACAAGTGGGAGTTGGGTCATGTGGAACCTCATGGGCTATCAGGACTTTGGTTCATACATTGAGTAAAATGGGAATCTTCTGTAGCACTTAGAACTAAATAACTTGATCTGATCTATGTTCTAACAGGATAATTCTCTTGTGGCTCAGGTGTGAATGGTGGTGAGAAGTCTGACTCTGGATATATTTTGGAAGTAAAGCCAACAGTGTTTCCTAACAGATTGGATGCAGAGCTATGAGAAGAAGAATCAAAGAATGTTCCAAACATTTTGGCCTCAGTAACTAAAAAGGTACAGTTTTCTTCAAATGGAATGAAAAAGCTAGAGGTAAAGAGGGTTTGGGGAAGCCAGGAGTTCAGTTTTGGACATATTGATTCATGGCGTCTTATAGGCTCTAAATGGAGATACTTGAGTAGATAGTTGGATATATGAATCCAGAATTTAGGAAAGTGGTCAAGGATTGAAGATACAAATTTGGCAGCCGATAGAATGCAAATAGTTCTCAGCCATGACACTGCGTGGTACGATCCTGAAAGGAGAGAGTATAGACGGATAAGAAAAGAAAGCCAAAGACTGAGCACTTGGCACCAACCTTGAGTTCAAGGAGAAGAGGAGAAACCAGCAAAGAAATCTGAGAAGGACTATCTAAAGGAAAATCTAAAATGCAGGTGTTCTAAAGCCAGATTTAACCTCAGTAAGCTAACTAGTCTAGAGTAAGTGCTCAATAACTGTTAAATGAATAAATTATTTTTTACTCATTGGCTATTTGATGGCTTGTGGACAGCCTATTCTCTCACCCAAGTACAGTACCGAGTGATGATAACCATCCTTCTTCTATACATTCCTCCACCACTAAAACACAGAGTTCAGGTAGAAGATCCCTAGCAAGCCCTTCACAGTAATCAATTCGGTATGAGAGGGTACATTATACATAAATTCATAGAGGATAGACAAGAGAAGAGAGGAGATATGAAACATTCTGTCAAATGGTGATATTTATGGTCAGCTCTGTTACATTTTTCTGAGTGACAAGTTGATATTATTGCTCAAAATGATGTTTGGAAATTATAAGTAGATTTAAATTCTTTTCTTAGACCCTTTCACATTTATCTCTTAGTAATGAGAATGGAAATGTATTCACCCAGGCGAAATACTAACCACTATAATTGTTTGTAGTTTTTTTTCTTCTTTTGGTCATATAAATCCTAGTTCTAGTTATGCCCATGAAGAATTCAAGCAGACTGGTTGAACATTTACCACCCTGATGACAAATGGTGTTTTAGGTATGGCATTTCAATTTTGGTGCTGCGGATAGCAATGTAATAAATCAAATATTTATATGCTGTTCATTTTTGACAAAGCCTGTTCAGGAGGGACACAATAAACCACATATTTTATGAGAAAAAAAGCCTAGATAAAAATTCCAGTCATATAATTTACTGCAGTTTAGAGTTTACTACTGCTATTAATGGGCATCCTCTATTAGATGGTATATTGAGATAGTATTAGACAGGTGACTAGAAGAGAAGGATTTATGAAATAAGCTAAGGAGAGATAAAACTGAGGTTACACGGAGACATATAAGTCAGAGAAATTGAGGAGTAGATAGAAATAGCATTACAAAATGTATCAAGGTCAAGCAACTCATATTGTGGAATGGAGTGAATCAAGCCAGCTGATCTGTAACTGTCAGAATATTCCAGAGACTACTACTTTGATAGGTCAGAACAAACCGTTCAAAATATATCATTGTATTTGTCTTATAAAATAATAAATTATAAATATATATGTGTGAGTGTGGTGTGTGTGTGTGTTTACATATATACATATATGATGTGATCTAATTAAAATGATTTCAACTAAAAGCCTAGAAAATTCAGAGTAACTGCAAAGAATAACAACAGTAAAAGGACAGTTATTCAAATTAGGACAAAATGTTAATACTCTTTTAGTAATTATGGAGAATTAGACAGTTGGGGTCAAATAATTCAAAGATTTGTTTATAATAATCTTCCTAATGGTTGCCACATCTTTCATCTTCCTGCCCCTTTTATCTATCTAATGAATTGATTCCACATAAAATATGGCTTTAATTAGGTTGTCTCTCTTTACTATTACTGCTATTCAGAATCATTTGATAACTCCACACAAAGAAATAAATCACAATACTTGGGCATGGCATGGAAAGCAGATACCACCTGTCTCCATTCTACAGATGAATCACTTATTATTCCTCAATAAGTCTCTTTGGATCTGGTAGATAGTTTGGAGCTGCTTTTCCAGTTACAACCTCTTGGTTTTCTTATCCCTTAATGTTCTCTTGAACAGACTTGGCTTCCACTCCCCACACTCCACCACTGCTGACTTATTTCTCCTCATTCCAATTCAAGTCCCACCTCCTTCTAATGACCTTCCTAGTTACTGCAACCCATATGTAAAATAGTATCTCCTATAATTGGATACAATTTTTTTTCTTGGAAAGTAATAATTCCTATGCTTATATTTAACAGCCATAAGGCCTAAATATTGTTAGAACATAAGGAATATGATGAATAATGATTAATTAATTTTTTGATGCTAAGAAAATCAACTTGACCACAGTAGATGTCTTGTAGCCAAAAATATTAGTATAGATATTTAGCCAATCATCTGATTAAAATGGGGGATTATAAAAGCCTACAAGTACCTTTAACGTATTATTTTAATATAAAGTATAAAATGCACATCCATTCACCCATTATTTTTAAAGTAGTTAAAGTTCTGCACTGTCTTCCTTGCACAAACTATCTCATGTATGAATTTCAGCTTGAGTTTCTTCAAAGTGAGTTGGAACTTAAGACAGTTGCTAAGCAGTATGGTGTAGACTATTGCCAGATTTTTAAAATTTTCTCCCACTTTTTTGCAATTTTCTGCCTATGCATCATTCAGCAGATTTTCTTTTCCTTTCATCTTCATCAAGTCTATCCTAAGCATTCAAGTTCGTTTTCATACAAGCAACAACACTTCATCTTTCACACTCATATTTCATCTGAACAAGCATACTTAAAGTTTATGATTGCAACGACAATGTTAACTGGAATAAATAGATTTAGGAATGAACACAAGTGATTCTTGGTAAAGATTCAACTCAAATGTTACAAACGCACAGGCTCTTCAGCAAGGACTTCAGTATGCAATGGGCATTCATCTGCATAATTTAGAGTTGAGTAACTAAAGGTCAGGTAAGATATTTTTATTATAAAACAAATGATCAACAAATATGAATTGAGCAACTATACACTGAACACTGTGACTGTAATCAGCAGTTGTCAGAGTGAAGGGCATGTGGATTGCAGAGATACAGGAATGAGTGCAAAGGAGCACTGACATCAAAGACATTACAAGTTCTCTGGTGCTTTATGAGATCTTGAATAATAGCAGCAACAGAAGGAAAACATAGTCTCTGGTCTTAAGGCGCATGAAAAATGCACACATGGTTTGAAACTGAGGAAACTATTCCAAGACTGCCTCCTAGCGTCTCCTTAGGATAAACCATTTCACGCTGTTTCTTTTGATTTCCAACCAGGTGATTCTTGCCAGCACTGATTCCCTTTTCCATTTCTGCTACCTGCCCTAGTGGGGTCCAACCACAGTAAGGGCAACAGAACTAGTCTAAGATGCCAACTACTACAATGTCTCTGATCCTTAAACAAGTTACACAGATGTGGGGAGGATAATCTTCAGTATTTTCCCAGTTCTAAAGCTCCTCACAGGCTAAGAAGTACAATAGGTGAAACGTACAGGCATGAAACCACATGATCAGTTATCTACATGGATTTGAACAAAGTGAGTAGGACAAAGTACATTCTGATGTTATGTGAATACCCTGGTTTAAGTTAATCTGTACATTTCTCAAATTATTTAATTCACGATAAGCTCTTCCCAAACTTCTTCCAGTACCTTCTCCCAGTGTGGAATTAGCTGCTAGACCACAAGTGACTCTCCCTCTAATTATACTTCACTTCCTTTTTGTGAGTGTTTCCTCTTTTTCTCATCATAAGGTGTTTGGCGTGGGGAGGGAGCCTCATCACTTGAACAACTGAGACTTCCACCTATTCAACTCTGCCACAGTGAACCCTCTAATCCATTTGATCCAGCCCAACTGTATCCAAAGCTCAGTGAAATTTTGTGGTCATTTTGTCTAATTTCTACAAGGTGTCAGAGATCTGTGATTTGTGAATTCATTGACTTTATATTTTCTGTTTCCACTAATATGATGGTTAATTTTATGGGTCAACTTGACTGGGCCACAGGGTGCTCAGATATTTAGTCAAACATTATTCTGGGTGTTTCTGTGAGGGTGTTTCTAGATGAGATTAACATTAAAATCAAAAGACTGAGTAAAGCAGATTGCCTTCCATAATGTGGGTGGGCCTCACCTAAACAGTTGAAGGCCTTAATAGAACCAAAAGGTTGACCCTCCCGAGTACTGAAGATTCCTTCCTGCCTAATGGTATTCAAACTGGGACACTGGCTTTATTCCTGCTTTAAGACTTCAACTGAAACATCAGTTCTTCCTGGGTAAAGTCTGTCTGCTGGCCTTCGACCTGGAACTACACCATCTGCTCTTCTAGGTTTCTAGCTTGCCAACTCAACCTACAGATCTTGGGACTTGATAGCTTCCATAATCATGTGAGCCAATTCCTTATAATAAATCTCTCTCTCCCTCTCTCTTGCTATATATACATATGTATACATACAGAGAGAGAGAGAGAGAGAGATGTATTCCTATTGCCTCTGTTTCTCTGGAGAACCCTGGTTAATACAACTAAAAAGCCTTTTTTATATTTCCCTTTTCAAAGGCAATATTTTCTCCCTCTTAATTCTTGCTCTGATTAATTCTGCTGAGCCAACAGGCTACCTGCTCCTTTTCCTCTTAGCCTCTTTAGACCAACATCTGACTTAGACTGACTCACTTTGGTTTTCTTTTTTCCCCAATCGTGACTCTCCAAATGCTTACCTCAATTTTATACACTGAAATTCATGAGCAGCTCTCATTCTGTCCACGTGCTCACTTTAGGTTGTTGGATCAACACATCCTAGCCCTTATAAGGACCCAAGATTCTACTTATTTGATTTAAAAAGTATAACATGTGACTTATTAGAAAAAGAAATTAAAAGATATATGTATTCTGGGAACATTCTCCTATCTTACAGAAACCCACACACACACACACACAAAACTGTGCAATGATTCAACATCAACTTAGCAAGGGGTCTAAAATATTATAAATGAATATTCTAATATGTAAAACTTATGAGTGATCTTATAAAATAAGCCATTTTTGGAGTTATTTAGAATGTTTAGAAATTTTTTTTAAAACTCAGCATTTTATGCAACCACAGATGGCATGAGAAGAGGTAACTTTTATACTTCAAAAAAATGACAATCTGTCTATAAAACATCCTAAAGTAGCCACTTGACCACTTTTATCTAGAACGTCAGGACACCCTACATTAGATGGAAGGCCCATTGTCTGCTCCAATAATCAAAGCAAATGCAAACCAAAACCTTAGTACTACACTGAAGTGATGATATGGGCAGCAGACAATTAGGAATATAGGAGTCCCCACAAACTAGATAGTTATGAGAACCAGCACATGCAAATCTCCGGGAAATGCTTGAGTTCTAGTTCGAGTTTCTTCCCCAACCACACAGAATTCATTTTGCTACTCCATATATACTGATCCATCCTAAAATCCCAACTATAAATACAAGAGGGAATTCCCTGGTGGTCCACTGGTTAGGACTTGCGCTTCCCCTGCAGGGGGGCACAGGTTGGATCCCTTGTCGGGGAACTAAGATCCCACATGCCATGAGGCGTGGCTAAAAAAAGAAAAACAAAGTGCTTGGGGCCAACTATAAATACAAGAAAAACAAGGTTTAAAGCTCCCACGTCCTTCAATATACTGCAATTCAGTATCTATCACCTACTTCTATATGGGCCCTAGGTAATTTCTGGTCTCCTGTGTATGTTCGGATTATCAAGATTCACAAGTCGCAACTCCATATTCCTGGCACCTCTAACTTTGTCTTAGAGGAGGAAGTGAAACATCAAAATACTCAACTCACGATTAGCACTGAGTGAATTTGACATACCTTCTGTTCTATTCATGAAGTGAGAAAGTTTTCCCAAGCCAATGAAACACAGAGTACCCTGCAGGAAAAAACAAAGATTATATTATGGGGAAATAACTCAATATTTCCAGTATTTATAATTAAAAACAGATGAATTTAATATTTCATAGAATCAAACATGAAAATACAGCTGCTGAGAAACAGGAATGGTATCTCATAAATACATGATTTATTTGAAATACCCAACCAAGATCCATTTAAATATTATACCTAATTTCTCATATTGGCAGAACATCTTACGAGCTCAAATCCTGCATCATCTTCAACATAAGATTCAGGAAATATTCACTGAAAGTCTACTATATGCTAGGTACTGTATTAAGCACTGTGTGTTAATGGATATATTGAATACAATACTAATCTTGGTAATGCTGAGAGCCTACAGTAGAGAGAGAAAGACCTGAAAACAAATTAATATTATATACTGTAATGTGCTCAAGTACAAGGTATTCAAGGTGCTATGGGAACGAGATTGAAATATTTACCCAATGTATCAATGATCACAGTCCAGAGTCTAAATGGATCAGTAGAAATTCCCCAGGAAACTAAAATCAAGGCAAGCATTTCAGGCAGAAAGGATATTGTTTGAAATATGCATGAGGGCGTATAATACTGTGTCCTATTCAGGTAAATACAAATAGTTCAGGGTGGGTAGACTGTCAGACATGATTTACAAAGACTGACAGACGACATAAGAAAATAGAAGTCAGAATGTGAAGGGCTTTGTATTTCCTGGTAAGAAGTCTGGATATTTTCTTAGATGTATCATCTGAAGAATTTTAAGCAAAGCAGTCATAATGTAAATCAGAGTTACATTTTATGCTGACTGTAACACTAGCTGTAATGTGCAGAATGGACAGAAGGAGATTTAGGTAGGAAACACCTGGGCTTCATCAAGTGACACTATGCATTAAACCACACTTCTTTACCAACAGGTCTTTAACCTTTACCATTTACCAGGCACTTTACATATCTCACCTCATTAAATTCTCATAAGAGTTGTATGATTTAATTACCATTAACCAACTCCTGGTAAGGAAACTGAAGTGAAGAAAGTTAAATGAGATGTTAAGAAAAATGTACAATTTTAACTTTGATTGTATTTTTTGTATTTTTTTACTCTTCCAAAAGAATCATATAGAAAATATTCATGTTTATTAGCTTTTATGTAAGCTGATGTCTATAATTAATCCATTTGTGTAAGACCATACTTATAAGAAAAAGCTTCTTAATTTTACTTGGCATACATCAAAAAGAAATTTTTTTTCTTTTTTAGCATATCTTCTTTCTATTGATTTCATAAAAATCATTAACCTAGTGAGTGTATTTGTTACATATGTATATATAATTCACAGACATACATATATATGTATATATCTGTGAATATCATTTCTGCCTTATCTGTGAATCATTATATTATTATATCTGTGAATTATTATTACCTCCACCACCACCAGTAACTACCAGACTAACCTTGTCATGTTCCACAGCAGATAAAAGTAATAGGGGTGGGAAAGATTACAAGAAAGGTATTCAGAATCAGCTATTTTAATATGAGCATAATAAACCTTTCAACCCTTTGGCATGATTATTGTTCAATGTAAGCAATAATTTTTAAAACTTTGGATTATTAGAAACAAATTTTTATTTACACTTTGTGAGTCACATTCTGCATTCCCACTTTGTGAAGCTGTTTTTGTCTTATTAAAATATCTAAATCAAAATGTTCTCCTTGGGCTTCCCTGGTGGCGCAGTGGTTGAGAGTCCGCCAGCCGATGCAGGGGACATGGGTTCGTCCCCCGGTCTGGGAGGATCCCACATGCCGCGGAGCGAAAAAAAAAAAAAAAAAAAAAAAAAAAAAAAAAGTTCTCCTTATTCTTAACATTTTTAAACTCTTAGATACAAAACAAAATTCTAATACTGCCTTAAAAGCTGATTTCTTAAAAAAATTAACATGAAATAGCTAAGTAATGCCTGAATTAACACAAATCAGAGTTCATTACATGACATTAGCAGCTAATTTATTGAAATCATTAATGTCTGCTGTTAGAGAGAGCCATATGCCAACTCCAAAAGTAACAAGCATTCGGAATCAGGGTCATTGCCTTTATATTTACATATGTGGTACATTGATTGATCTCATGTGCATATTAAGATTAAAAGTGCATTTTTCTTCAATATTCCCTAAGAAGTTTGATTAGCATTATGTTATTAAGGCAAATGTTTATTTCTAGATAATTTCTTTTGCATAGGTAAATTGACTCATACAAATCATTATTAGTTACGTTTCCTTATTTTCCTCGCATAGCAAACAGGTTTTTTTCTTTTTTTAGAAATAGTTAATACTTTTCTGTTTCTCTCTTTATCCTCTATGTAGTGACAACTTCAATACTTCAACAGTTAATTCTGAGATACTTATTAACCTCAAGGTAGAAGGAAAGAAATTATTAATAGCCAGATATAAAATATATTTCCCCT
Source organism: Neophocaena asiaeorientalis asiaeorientalis (assembly GCF_003031525.2). Taxonomy (NCBI): domain Eukaryota; kingdom Metazoa; phylum Chordata; class Mammalia; order Artiodactyla; family Phocoenidae; genus Neophocaena; species Neophocaena asiaeorientalis. The sequence continues at coordinate 1,939,209 of NW_020173388.1, forward strand.
TCTACTAAATTGTTCTAAAATGAACAAATTAAAGAACACATTTCTAAAGTTTTCCACAAGCATTTTTAATAAACTTGATTGCTGCTAATATTAAATAGAAAGTTGAAACAGTGGTGTAATATAGGTTATTTGCTTATTGATTTTCTTATAAATTTTATACAATTTATTCTATATGTATGGCATCTACAATAATATCACACAAAATCTCAAAGGCACAAAATTACAAATAGGACTAACTTTGATATGGTGTTTGTGCAAAAAAAGAAAAAAAAGTAATTAAGGCAAACTGAGATGTCACCTTGTACTACACAGATTACAAGAGTCCAATATATAATTCTCTCTGTCTATGTCTCTGTCTCTCTTTCTCAGATATACAGACACACACAATTGTTGTGAGATTCCACACAAATATGCATAGTAAATATTATATTAAATAGCTAAGGTTTACTATCTATATTCTGTGATATTGAATTAAATTGATGAGATTTGCAATTGCTAAAAGGCAGGGCTTTCTGATCTTGTACATTTCAATGACAGGAAAGGGGCAGGTATATCATGATATGACATATCTCTCTCTGAATCATATTTCAGGGTATCCTATAGAAAACCAGTGTATAGTTCCCCATTCCTAAAATAAACTAAAAATTTCTAACTTGAAATATTACAATAGTAAGGCTACTGCAGAATGTGTGTACGTGTGTGTTTATGTAGCTCTCTGTGTGTCTATCTGTTCTGGGACTACTTCAGATACAAATTACATGAGAAATTAGGAAACAAATTAATTAAATAGTTAAAAAAGTAAAGATATCCACTAAAATGGAGAAATATTTTCCCTAATCATAGGAAATAAAACCTTGAAATAAACCTACATATTGGGGGAAAATCTTCAGGAATTCAAGTTATTTATTTATTTTTTTTTTTTACGGTACGTGGGCCTCTCACTGTTGTGGCCTCTCTCATTGCGGAGCACAGGCTCCGGACGCGCAGGCTCAGCAGCCATGGCTCACGGGCCCAGCCGCTCCGCGGCATGTGGGATCTTCCCAGACCGGGGCACGAACCCGCGTCCCCTGCATCGGCAGGCGGACTCTCAACCACTGCGCCACCGGGGAAGCTCCTCAAGTTATTTTTAATAAAAAGCAGAAGAGGTTGGGTACAATTTTATTGAGCTTGAACTCACAGATGGAAATTAATTATCAGACATCATTTTATAGAGAAAATAAATTCTCGTAAGATTACACAGAGAAACAAGAGGAGACTGACTGATTGACAGAGAGACAAGTAAATATTTTTCAGTGAAAAAGCAATCTTAATTGTAGAAGGTCAGCCACATATATTGGAAAGCACACAAACTGTGTGTCAGGAAACCTGAATTCAAAGAGTTAACGATCTACTTAGAGTATCAGCTTGGTATAAAAGCATGCAGTTGAGGGCCTTAACCAAGATGGTGGAGTAGGAGGATGTGCTCTCACTCTCTCTTGTGAGAATACCAGAATCACAACTAACTGTTAAACAGTCATTGACAGGAAGACACTGGAACTCACCAAAAAAGATACCCCACATCCAAAGACAAAGGAGAAGCCACAATGAGATGGTAGGAGGGGTGCAATCACAAAAAAATCAAATCCCATAACTGCTGGGTGGGTGATTCACAAACTGAAGAACACTTATACCACAGAAGTCCACCCACTGGAGTGACGGTTCTGAGCCCCATGTCAGGCTTCTGAACCTGGGGGGCTGGCAATGGGAGGAGGAATTCCTGGAGAATCAGACTTTGAAGGCTACTGGGATTTGAATGCAGGACTCTGACAGAATTGGAGGAAACAGAGACTCCACTCTTGGAGGGCACACACAAAGTAGTGGGCACATCAGGACCCAGGGGAAGGAGCAGTGACCCCAGGGGAGACTGAAGCAGACCTACCTGCTAGTGTTGGAGGGTCTCCTGCAGAGGTGGGGGGTGGCTGTGGCTCACCTTGAGGACAAGGACACTGGTAACAGAAGTCCTGGGAAGTAGTCCTTGGCGTGAGACCTCCCAGAGTCCACCATTAGCCCCACAAAGAGCCCTGCTAGGCTCCAGTGTTGGGTTGCCTCAGGCCAAAACAATGAAGAGGGAGAGAACCCAGCCCCACCCATCAGCAGTCAAGTGGATTAAAGTTTTACTGAGCTTGGCCCACCAGAGCAACAGCCAGCTCTACACACGACCAGTCCCTCCCATCAGAAAACTTGCACAATCAACTTAGATAGAGTCATCCAACCGAGGGCAGACAGCATAAGCAAGAAGAACTACAATCCTGCAGCCTGTGGAACAAAAACCACATTCACAGAAAGATAGACAAGGTGGAAAGGCAGATAGCTATGTAACAGATGAAGGAACAAGATAAAACCCCAGAAAAACAACTAAATGAAGGGGAGATAGGCAACCTTCCAGAAAAAAAATTCCGAATAATGACAGTGAAGATGATCCAGGACCTTAGAAAAAGAATGGAGGCAAAGATCGAGAAGATGCAAGAAATGTTTAACAAAGATGTGGAAGAATTAAAGAACAAAGAAACACAGATGAACAACACAATAACTGAAATGAAAAATACACTAGAAGGAATCGATAGCAGAATAATAGAGCCAGAAGAATGGATAAGTGACCTGGAAGGCAGAATGGTGGAATGCACTGCTGCGGAACAGAATAAAGAAAAAAGAATAAAAAAAAAATAAAGACACCCTAAGAGACCACTGGGACAACGTTAAATGCAACAACATTCACATTATAGGGGTCCCAGATGGAGAAGCGAGAGAGAAAGGACTAGAGAAAATATTTGAAGAGATTAGAGTCGAAAACTTCCCTAACATGGGAAAGGTAATAGCCACCCAAGGCCAGGAAGTGCAGGGAGTCCCATACAGGATAAACCCAAGGAGAAACACACTGAGAAACATAGTAATCAAACGGCCAAAAATTAAACACGAAGAAAAATTATTGAAAACAGCAAGGGAAAAATGACAAATAACACACAAGGGAACTTCCATAAGGTTAACAGCTGATTTCTCAGCAGAATATCTACAGGTCAGAAGGGAGTGGCATAATATACTTAAAGTGATGAAAGGGAAGAACCTACAACCAAGATTATTCTACCAGGCAAGGATCACAGTTAGATTGGATGGACAAATCAAAAGTTTTACAGACAAGCAAAAGCTAAGAGAATTCAGAACCACAAAACAAGCTCTACAACAAATGCTAAAGGAGCTTCTCTAAGTGGGAAACATAAGAGAAAACAACAAACAAAACAATTTGTTTGTACAAAAACAAACCCAAAACAATTATGAAAACGGTCATAGGAACATACATATCGATAATTACCTTAAACATGAATGGATTAAATGCTCCAAACAAAAGACACAGGCTCGCTGAATGGATACAAAAACAATACCCATATATATGCTGTCTACAAGAGACCCATTTCAGACCTAGGGACACATACAGACTGAAAGTGAGGGGAAGGAAAAAGATATTCCATGGAAATGGAAATCAAAAGAAAGCTGGAATAGCAATACATGTATCAGATAAAATAGACTTAAAAATAATGTTACAAGAGTCAAGAAAGGACACTACATAATGATCAAGGGATCAATCCAAGAAGAAGATATAACAATTATAAATATATATGCACCCAACATAGGAGCACCTCAATACATAAGGCAACGGCTAACATCTATAAAAGAGGAAATCGACAGTAACACAATAATAATGAGGGACTTTAACACCTCACTTACACCAATGGACAGATCATCCAAAGTGAAAATAAATAAGGAAACACAAGCTTTAAATGACACAATAGACAGATAGATTTAATTGATATTTACAGGCCACTCCATCCGAAAAGAGCAGATTACACTTTCTTCTCAAGTGCGCATGGAACATTCTCCAGGATGGATCACATCTTGGGTCACAAATCAAGCCTCAGTAAATTTAATAAAATTAAAATCATATCAAGCGTCTTTTCTGACCACAATGCTATGAGATTAGAAATCAATTACAGGTAAAAAAAAATGTAACAAACACATGGATGCTAAACAATATGTTACTAAGTAACCAAGAGATCACTGAAGAAACCAAAGAAGAAATCAAAAAATACCTAGAGACAAATGACAATGAAAACACGATGATCCAAAACCTTTGGGATGCAGCAAAAGCAGTTCTAAGAGGGAAGTTTATAGCTATACGAGCCTACCTCAAGAAACAAGAAAAATCTCAAATAAACAATCTAACCTTACACCTAAAGGAGCTAGAGAAAGAACAAACAAAACCCAAAGTTAGCGGAAGGAAAGAAATCATAACGATCAGAGCAGACATAAATGTAATAAAAACAAAGAAAACAATAGCAAAGATCAAAAAAACTAAAAGCTGGTTCTTTGAGGAGATAAACAAAATTGACAAAACATTAGCCAGACTCATCAAGAAAAAGAGGGAGAGGACTCAAATCAATAAAATTAGAAATGAAAAAGGAGAAGTTACAACAGACACCGCAGAAATACAAAGCATCCGAAGAGACTACTACAAGCAGCTCTATGCCAATAAAATGGACAACCTGGAAGAAATGAACAAATTCTTAGAAAGGTATAACCTTCCAAGACTGAACCAGGAAGAAATAGAACATATGAACAGACCAATCACAAGTAATGAAATTGAAACTGTGATTAAATATCTGCCAACAAACAAAAGTCGAGGACCAGATGGCTTCACAGGTGAATTCTATCAAACATTTAGAGAAAAGCTAACACCCATCCTTCTCAAACTCTTCCAAAAAATTGCAGAGGAAGGAACACTCCCAAACTCATTCTATGTGGCCACCATCACCTGATACCAAAACAAGACAAAGATACCACAAAAAAAGAAAATTACAGACCAATATCACTGATGAATATATATGCAAAAATCCTCAACAAAATAAGAACAAACAGAATCCAACAACACATTAAAAGGATCATACACCATGATCAAGTGGGATTTATCCCAGGGATGCAAGGAGTCTTCGGTATACACAAATCAATCAATGTGACACACCATATTAACAAAGTGAAGAGTAAAAACCATATGATTATCTCAAAAGATGCAGAAAAACCTTTTGACAAAATTCAACACCCATTTATGATAAAATCTCTCCAGAAAGTGGGCATAGAGGGAACCTACCTCAACATAAAAAAGGCCATATATGACAAACCCACAGCAAACATCATTCTCAATGGTGAAAAACTGAAAGCATTTTCTCTGAGATCAGGAACAAGGCAAGGATGTCCACTCTCCCCTCTATTATTCAACATCATTTTGGAAGTCCTAGCCACGGCAATCAGAGAAAAAAAAAAGAAATAAAAGGAATCCAAATTGGAAATGAAGAAGTAAAACTGAGAAAGAAAAACAAAAATAAACCAATGGGACCTAATGACACTTAAAAGCTTTTGCACAGCAAGGGAAACCATAAACAAGACAAAAAGACAATCCTCAGAATGGGAGAAAATATTTGCAAATGAATCATCAGACGAAGGATTAATTTCCAAAATATATAAACAGCTCACGCAGCTCAATATTAAACAAACAACCCAATCCAAAAATGGGCAGAAGACCTAAATAGACATTTCTCCAAAGAAGATATACAGATGGCCAAGAAGCACATGAAAAGCTGCTCAACATCACTAATTATTAGAGAAATGCAAATCAAAACTACAATGAGGTATCACCTCACACCAGTTAGAATGGGCATCATCAGAAAATGTACAAACAACAAATGCTGGAGAGGGTGTGGAGAAAAGGGAACACTCTTGCACTGTTGGTGGGAATGTAAATTAATACAGCCACTATGGAGAACAGTATGGAGGTTCCTTAAAAAACTAAAAATAGAATTACCATATGACCCAGCAATCCCACTACTGGGCATATGCCCTGAGAAAATCATATTTCAAAAAGACACATGCACCTTAATGTTCATTGCAGCACTATTTACAATAGCCAGGTCATGGAAGCAACCTAAATGCCCATCGACAGACGAACGGATAAAGAAGAGGTGGTACGTATATACAAATAAATATTACTCAGCCATAAAAAGGAATGAAATTGGGTCATTTGTTGAGATATGGATGGATGTAGAGACTGTCATATGGAGTGAAGTAAGTCAGAAAGAGAAAAACAAATATCGTATATTAACACATATATGTGGAACCTAGAAAAATGGTACAGATGAACTGGTTTGCAGGGCAGAAATTGAGACACAGATGTAGAGAACAAATGTATGGAAACCAAGGGGGGAAACTGGAGGTGGGGGTTGTGGTGGTGTGATGAATTGGGAGATTGGGATTGACATGTATACACTGATGTGTATAAAATTGATGACTAATAAGAACCTGCTATATAAAAAAAAAAAGTATGTAGTTGAAATTAACAATCTCTAAATTTCTTTTCAGCTCTTAAATTCTGTAAATAAAGTCCAGTATATCCAAAAAGACAAGTGAAAATTAATGATGGGAGTCTTAGGTGATCATATGAGGTTTATAAACTCAATTTGGATAAGTTACATAGTAGAGCAAAGAATGCCCATTCCTTTCTCTCATACTTCCTTTGTCGTCCTCCAATTTAGTCATTTGTTTATCTAATGAGATAAAGTTCAGTTCACTGATTGGGCCACATTACTGAAAAGTAATCTTGTTCTTGGATGTGGCCCCTTTATTCTGCTTATTCTTGCATGTTAAGATGAAAGCTGAGTCAGGGACCCCTGGAACCCATTTGACTTTTTCGCTTCTTTTTATTTTTCCTTTTTTTAGAATGAAGTATAGCTAATTTACAATACTATGTTAGTTTCAAGTGTACAGCAAAGTGATTCAGTTATACATATATAGGTCCATCCATGTTGCTGCAAATGGTATTATTTCATTCTTTTCTATGGCTGAGTAGTATTCCATTGTATATATGTACCACAAATTCTTTATTCATTTATCTGTCAATAGACATTTAGGTTGCTTCCTTGTCTTGGCTATTGTAAATAGCGCTACTATGAACATTTGCGTGCATGTATCATTTTGAATTATAGTTTTCTCTGGATATATGCCCAGGAATGGGATTGCAGGATCATATGGTGGCTCTATTTTTAGTTTTATAAGGAACCTCCATACTGTTCTCCATAGTGGCTGCACCAATTTACATTCCCACCAACAGTGTAGGAGGGTTCTTTATTCTCCACACCCTCTCCAGAATTTATTATTTGTAGACTTTTTAATGTTGGCCATTCTGACTGGTGTGAGGTGATACCTCATTGTAGTTTTGATTTGCATTTCTCTAATAATTAGTGATACTGAGCATTTTTTCATGTGTCTGTTAGTCATCTGTTTTTCTTCTTTGGAGAAATGTCTATTTAGATCTTTTGCCCATTTATTATTATTATTTTTGATATTAGGCTATTTGTATATTTTGGAAATTAATCCCTTGTTTTTTGCAAATATTTTCTCCCAGTCTGTATGTTGTCTTTTCATTTTGTTTATGGTTTCCTTTGCTGTGAAAAAGGTTTTAAGTTTAATTAGGTCCCATTTGTTTATCTTTGTTTACATTTCCATTACTCTAAGAGGTGGATCCAAAAGAAATGGTGCTGTGATTTATGTCAAAGAGCATTCTGCCTAAGTTTTCCTCTAGGATTTTTACAGTATTTAGTCTTACATTTAGGTCTGTAATCCATTTGGAGTTTGTTTTTGTATATGGTGTTGGAAAATGTTCTAATTTCATTATTTTACATGTAGCTGTCCAGTTTTCCCAGCACCACTTATTGAAGGGGCTGCCTTTTCTCCATTGTATATTCTTGCCTCCTTTGTCAAAGATTAATTGACCCTAAGTGTGTGTGTTTATTTCTGGGCTCTCTAACCTGTTCCATTCATCTATGTGTCTGTTTCTGTGCCAGTACCATACTGTTTTAATTACTGTAACTTTGTCATATAGTCTGAAGTCAGGAAACATGATTCCTCCAGCTCTGTTCTTTCTCAAGATTCTTTTGGCTATTCAGGATCTTTTGTGTTTCCATACAAATTTTAAAATTATTTTTTCTAGTTCTGTGAAAAATGCCATTGGTAATTTGATAGGGATTGCACTGAATCTGTAGATTGCCTTAGGTAGTATGGTCTTTTCTTTCTATTAAAGACCACCCAAGTGCTTGGTAGATCTCACTATGTGGGATTTTGGTTAAAATTTGATAATGAGATTGGAAATGCATAAAAATTCAGTTCCTTATTAGTGTTTAGGTAATGCCACATTCTTTAATCTATACTTGTCCATTAAACCCATGTGATGGTTAACAGTGACCCTGCCATAAAAAAGGGGTGGGGGGATATTTTATTTCCTATTTATTATTTTTCCTGGTAGGTCAACATCCTCAAAATCCTTGTGGGTGGAAGACTATCAAGAAAGGATTTAAGAACATTTTGTTCCATAGTTTTGAAATATCTTCCCTTTAAGAAAATCTCCTCTTAAATCATTACATAGCTTTGTAGTTCTTGTTTCATCTGGCAAGCAGAATATCTCCATCTTCGTTTGTTGGTAGCCAACGCAGTCACCACCCCATGACATGGAAACCAGTGTGGTGCAATCAGTACCCCTAGACTTATTTATTTGTTTATGATAAGCATGTGTGTCAAGGTAGGTCAGAGTTCTTCCCCACAAGCAGGATCTCTCCTATGGGGCCACTAAATAAGATAGATTTAACTCTGGGAATTTAGGGCCACTAAATAAGGCAGATATTCACTTTCTATATCAGAAAAGACTCTATCTAAGCAGAGAGTTGAGTATATGAGAATCACTCAGAGAGAGTAAATGTCTTGGAAGCACTGGGTCAGTTAGAACCCCCAGAAGCATACTGTGGCCTGTACCTCTTATTTTGATTAAGTAAACTACATCAATATTCCTTTAGCACACTCCCTTTTTGCTTAAATTAGTTCAAATTGTGTTTTTGGCACTTGCATTCAAAATAGTCATATTACATTTGCTAAAAATTTTAATTTTTCCTCATAAAGTTTTTTTCTTAATATTTATCAGCCGTTTCATTTTTAATCTTATCCCTTCATATCCTGTAGCTTTTTTTCCAGTTATAATGTTTAACATTTTTTTAATATAATAAATTATGAGTATTTTTAAGAGTTTGGTATGCATGGCATATTTTCAGTTATTTGTATTGAAATTACATTTTCTCAATCTGTCAATCACTTTTTGTTTTTGAAAATAAATATTATATAAAGCTTTTTGGTTTTCAAATCTATAAAAATGTTTTTTCCTTGAATTCTTTGTTGTTCATTTAGTTTATCTTTGGAGATATGTGTAAATACTGTAGAAAGAAGAACTTAACTCTTTATATATATACATATACATATATACATATATGGGAATATTAGGATGGTATTGACTTTAAATAAGTGAATCACTTTTCTTTATGAAATAACATTTAGAAATTCTCATAGGATATCTGGATCCAGTTATTAGAGTAAGAAAATTTATTAAATTCTCCTGTATCTCAAAAATCCATGGAGTGTTCAGTGAAGAAATATGAAAGTGAATAAATCCGCAGAGGTTTTGAGAAAGGCAGCAGAGAAACATCAGCAGTCAAAAGATTAGAACGAATTTCAGGAAGACAGAAGACTGATGGGAGCATCTTGATGGATATATTAGAATAAAAGGAGCTAGTGCTCAGTTTATTCAATAGAAAAAGATGCAGTGGAGCTAGGAATGATTTTGCACAGTACAGCTCCCTAGAGTTAGGAGCTAAAGAAGAGGGGGTGTGGAAGGGCAGAAATCACAATGATTGATGGAGAATCAATCTGAAAGAAGTGCATGTTCAGGCCACCCCCATTCCTGCACATCAGGAAGTGCTGTATGCCTCAATGTCAGATATAGATTGAGGAAGATCCGTGGCTCCCAGGCTGAGGGTTTGTTCACGTTAGTCAGACTGGCCTTGTTTTGGTATTTGAATGTGTCTGGATTTTTACCTGTATGCCTGCTTCATACTCATGTCCTAAAAATATCAGAGTAAAACCTCAAAATATCACATACATATACACAGCACAAACATTTTTCTTATTCAAGGAACAGGCTTATAGGGACTTCCCTGGTGGTCCAGTGGTTAAGAATCCATCTTGAAATATAGGGGACACCTGGTCGATCCCTGGTTGGGGAACTAAGATCCCACATGCCATCGGGCAACTAAGCTCACATGCCACAACTAGAGAGCCTGAACGCCACAACTACAGAGCCCATGCACTCTGGAGCCTGGGTGCTGCAACTAAGACCCAATACAGCCAAAAAACAAACAAATAAATAAATAAATATGGAAGAAAAAAAAAGGAACAGGCTTATAACATCAGAGGAAAATCCTGCCAGCCATATATTTAATCAACCTGACCCTTTATTTTATGTTCATCAATGACCAATTAAGGAACAGTGAATATTTTAGAAATTCAACAGTTCAAAAGGGAAAGGGAAAGATGAACAAATGAGACAACTAATACTGAAAAAAAAGCAGTAAAATTCAGGTTAGAGACCAGAGTGTAAACAAACAATAAACTACTTCTAATTAATATGTTTATAGATTTTAGATAAGATTTTTTTTTCAATGAACTATAAACAGCCTGTTATGAATTTGGGTAACACTTTATTAAACATAAAATTTTAAATGTGTCTACTAAAAATTGAATCCAATGAAATATGCAGAATGGAAGGTAAGGAATTATTTCAGAACATAGAACTATAAACACAAATAGATGGAAAATGTTGAGAGAAAATATTGCCGATCCATATTTTCATATTCCTCCATAGGAAGAATTGTGAAATATTTAAATACCAGAAAAAAATGGGAAAAAAAGGAGAGGAAGAATTTATCCAAAAAATAACAAAAAGGAAAATGTCAGGGCTAAAGATACAGACGTATGCCCTCAGATTAAGTTTCCAGAGAGAAAAAGCAAATCCTCTACTAGGAAGTGAAAATCATTACAAACTTCAGATTTCCCACAGCCTCACTGGAAGCTAAATGACAATATATTTCATCTATAGAAATTGAGCAAAATAAGATGCAGAAAGTTCACCTCCCATGCATCCATTCTGAAGGAAAAAAAAAAAAGTCATCTAAGGAAGTGTCAGACATGAGCTTCAGAAAGGAGCAAACAAGAAATACCCAGAGTGGCAAATATTCAGCAGGCTTAAGGAAGAGTCACTGTTTATCAGAGCATTCAAGAAACCATTAGAGGTTGACATTACTGATTTGAAGAAGGCATATAGTTCTTGGGACAAAAAAAAGAAAAAACAACCAGAAAGGTAAGTATAAAATCCAAGAGAAAATATAGAGCCTAAGCAAGAAAGATAGTACAAAGCAAACTAAAACGTGAAATGACTTCAAATGATGAATAAAGTGTAAAAAAGAGAATGTTTTGGTACCTTCAGGTTTTCCCTTTCTAGTTGCAAAAGTTCAGTGACATGGAGCAATGACTCCTCTGATGCTCTACCTGGTTCCAAAATAAATAATATTGACATAACCTTAATATGGCAAAAACTATGTCTCAGCCTTAAATTTTCAGAGTTGAGCTGTAGTAAAACCAAGGAAGTCTGTAATATTACAGACTTGTAATCATGAAGTCTGTAGAATGCACATGATATGCTGACAGAAATGTAAAGTAGAGAAGGAAAGGAGGGAGGAAGAAAGTCAAGAGATTCTTGATATTGATGGATGGAAAAATAGTTTTAAGTACATTATATAGAATTATATAGAAATCAATAGAACCAATATTTATTATAAAACATGGAAAAGTGGGGGGAAAGAGGAACGAGTTTAACTGAAGTTAGTCTCCAATAAACAGTCAGATTACACTTATAATTGATCAATAAAGAAATAATGGCATAAGCCTAAAATTAATTTAATATAGGCAACCAACAGATGTACTAAAATCAGAAGCAGTCCAAAACTGTGTACATAAAGAGGAAGACTGGGCCTGTGTCCTGGAGACAGATATTCAATTGCACATCCTTCAGAAAGTGTTTGAAATGTATTTTTTTTTGCGTGTCCTACTTTTACAATAATAGAAATGAAAATGAATAGTTTTAAAGAAAAGAGTATTTTCAAATGTTTTATCTAAAAGATGAAATAATTTATTTTTGCCATATGACTCTGTTTTTCAACATTCAGAGGTTACATGGAAAAATTTTATTAGGGGCCTAAATTTAAATTAATTGAAAATCTACTTACTAGAAAACTCTATAAAGTATTTTGACTTTACATTTTATCTTTTGCATTTAGAGCAAAAAATATAAATAATAAATAAGTTGTTTAAGGCAATGTTAAAAATTGCAATGGCAAATTCAGTTTATACTGTGGGGTCATTATACATTGAGTGTGGGTTCTTAGGTTTTCTTTATCAACATCAATATTTAACGTGAATGCCAATTTTAAGTGGCAACCATGAAACATAAAACATTTTTTCATCAAAAAAGAGAAGTATCTTGGATAGAGTGATTTTCAACAAGGATTTCAAAAAATGATTTGCTACTTAACCACAGTATTTTATTTCCCAATCATTCTATCTTATCAACTATTATCTATGTGTTTGTATCCTAATCAGAAACTTGCTCTGATTAGGTCTATCAGCATAAATGTTTTATTGGGTAGCTTGACAATTATCAAAATCTGTTGCCAAGAGAAAAAAAAAAAAACAAGAAAGAGAGAGAGAAGGAGGAATTGGAAGGAAGAAGTGCATTATATCTGTTTCAATAATTGAATTCTGGAAGAGCCTGAGCTCAGGAACCTTGAGTGAAACCTTAGATGTTTAGGAGGGCTTCCAGAACTGGTTGACTTCATATTGTTATTGCTGTTTCTGCTGCTGCTGAGTGTAACACATATATCAAAGATCACCTTGAAAACACTGCCAGAAGGATAAATTAGGAGTTTGGGATTAATATATACACACTACTATATATAAAATAGATAATCAACAAACACCTACTGTATAGGACAGGGAAGTCTACTCAATATTCTGTAGTAACCTATATGGCAAAAGAATCTGAAAAAGAATGGATATATGTATATATCTGATAACTGATCACCTTGCTTTATACCTGAAACTAACACAACATTGTAAATCAACTATACTCCAATATAAAATAAAAATTGAATTGAAATAAAAAAAAAAGCACTGCCTAAGCATTAACGCTGCTCCCCAAAATTAGAAAATTTGAATAGGAGCCGTAGAAAAGAATCTGAGTGCCATCTGACTTTGAGTAAAATCAAACTGAGAATGTAGGCTCAGTTTGACTCCTGACTCTATTGATACTGGCTGTGAACTAATCTCTCTGTGCCTCCACTCCTCCATCTATAAAATGGAGATAAGCTTACAGGTAAAACCCCTATCATGGCTGTATTATGAGGAATGAACAGATGACACATGAAACGCCCTTGAAACGGTGTCTGACTCAGTTGTTGTTTACTATAATTATTATCCACTCATTACAGAAACTCATACAAAGAGCATTCACAAAGTATTACTGGATTCTACAGCATTCTCTGCTCAATTCAGAGCACGGCCATGTGTAAATGTCCTGATCTCTACTCTCTCCAAGTGGTTGGACATACAGGGAGGAGGATTACACAAGCACTACTTCATTGTTGTCATAAACATCATTTTTATTTCCCACTATTTTCTACCTAGAGGCCTCAAGTGATTTTCATGAAATTTTTCTTTTATCACTTTTTTCTTGAAAGTCATTAATGGAAGAATGGTGGAAAAAGTAGGGCTTGCGTACAGGAATTTGAAATGTGAGGATGCTCAGAGTTTGAGGTTCACAGTCCCAGGCAGGGAATCATAAAGTCCATGCTAGCTTTCCCTGCAGCACTTTCTCTACCAGCCAGGATGATTCTCCTGGCCTGCCTACAACCTTTCCTTCTTATCCTCCTCTGATATTTTCATACCCGGTATCTTGACTGCAGTATCAGTGGAGAGAAGTAAGAAGCATAAGTTTTCCAAGTTGCTTGTTTTATTTTATTTCAGTTTCAGCCTTTCTCTTCTTCTACACTTCCATTAATTCTTATGTACCCATACCTACACATACACATATGCATATACACACATACTTCAAAACCATACATGAACATACAAATATATAACACACATGTACTCATAGCCAGAAATTCTAGGCTAATCTTATAAACTTCTTGTATTAGTTTCCTACTGCTGCTGTAAAAATTTATCACAAACTAGGAGTTTCCTAGTGGTCTAGTGATTAGGATTTGGAACTCTCACTATGGAAACCCAGCTTCCATCCCTGGTCAGGGAGCTGAGATCCCTCAAGCTGCGCGGTGCAGCTCCCCCCCAAATTTTTTTTTATCACAAACTTACTGTCTTAAGCCACCAGAAATTTCTTCTCTTATTGTTGTGGAGACCAGAAGTCTGAAATCAGTTTCATTGGGCTGAAATCAATATACTGCCAAAGCTGTACTTTCTCAAGAGACTTCAGGAGAGAATCCATTTATTGCCTCTTCCAGGTTCCAGCTTTCAGCTTCTACTGGCATCCTTGGTTTATGGCCACCTCACTCCAATCTCTGCCTCCGTGTTCACATTGCCTTCTCCTCTTCTGTCTGAAATCTCCCTCTGCTTCCATCTTATAAAACACTTGTGAGTGCACATAAGGTCTACCTGGATAATCTCCCTATTTCATGATGCAGAACTTAACCAGATATGCAAATTATTTTTTCATAAGGTAAAATTTACAGAGATTATTCTAGAGATATCTACAGAGAAATTCTAGAGATTAGGACATGGATATCTTATGGGACATTACTCTGCCTACCACATTTCCTTCCTTTTGGATCTTCTTGGTATTAATAGCATTACTTTCTTCCCAGTCACATAAACTGGAAACTTCACTATAATCACTATCTCTTCTTTCTCCTATATCATTTACATCCCACAATATAACACGTGCTCCCAGCTACCAATGGCTCTAAAATGTACATCATTATCTCTATATGCACTACCACTATTGTAGAGATTTGAATTATTCTCATCTGTATTATTTCAATAACCAAATTAATCTTCCTGCCTCCAAGTCCTCCCTCTTTTGTCCATCCCCTACATGGTTTCCAAAATATTTGAAAAAATATACATAATTATGTGTTTGCCCGACTTAAAAATCTGTCAGTGGTTCTCCACTGTTCGCAGGATATGTCTAGATACATCAATGACCTTGACCTAGAGGCTAGCAACTAGCTTCCATTAATTATGTGTCAAATGTGTGCCTTGTACTATTGAATATGGCCATTCTACCATCCAGAAAGCCCTTCTCCTTTGTGCAGTGAAACTTTCTTCATAGCTTTTAGCAACCACATTTTATATCTCCAATATTTCTTCTGTGACTATTTTTCTGAATCACTTAGGTAATGTTTTCCTCAAATATTCTTTAGCTCTTGGTTTCTAACTCTTAACAGAGCATTGGCGTTACTACTAATATTACAGAATTGTAACTACTTGTTCATAATCTTTCTACATTATTAGATTATTATATCTCACTAAACTTTGTTTTCCTATTGCCTAGTAGGATGTCATTGCAGAATGGGAACTCAATAAACATTATGTGAATCAAGAAGGACATGCTGGGGTGCTCAATAGATGTATATCATAGGATGTATGCCCAAATATCCAACTCAGCACACTTTGAACTTCAGGGCAGATAAAATAAACATTGTTGTCATTAACAAAAAGATACGGTTATGTCATGTTATGTAACATAAAGACTATGTAGCTGAAATAACAAATTACCCCGAAATATATGTGGCTTAATAAAAGAAAAGCTTATGCCTTGTTAGTGCAAAGTTTGATGAGGTTCAATAATTTTTCAGGGAAGTTTTCTACTAAACAGTATCTGGAGAGGTCTAGTTGATTTTCATATTGTGATTTCTTCATCACAAAGTGTGGCTTTCAGAATACTGCAGAAGGAAAAGAGAAGAGGACTGCAGAAGGATGTTTACACAGCCCCAGTCCCAAAGTGACAACTATTCCTTCCGCTCATGTCTATTGACCACAATGACTCATACCACCTAACTACAAGTAGACTGTGAAGAATAGTCTTCCGTGTGTCCAGACAGGAGAGGTCAACCAGAAAAGGCCAAAGTGTCTACTATCCATGCTCTTTAATTAGCCTCTGAGGAGTTCTAAATCGACCTTCAGACTTTACCCTATTTGTACCTCCTTCTCTCTTCCTTTCCCTCTTCAAAACAATTAGCCCATACAGACAGGGATTAGAAGTCAGTAACAGGTAGATCCATTACCAAAACAAATGGTGGAAAACAGTTATGGCTGGTAGCTCTTAATATCATCATTTTTCTTTTTACTCTAGCAAATCATTCTGCAATTTGAAAGTATACTCAATTACACGTTTTAAACAAGTATATTCATGCAAGCTGTCCTTTTATTAAAAGGGATTTTTGTTTTTTTATTTCTTAAAAATTATTTCTCTCAACTGTAGCTTTCATCCTATGATCTAATGAACATAAACTGGATTTTTTGTTTGCTTGATGCTAAATGATTTAATAAATAATCAAAACTCTCTAGAAGAATGTGTTCAGAAGACTTCTTTGGGAAGCTGACAGGAGAATCAACAACATTTTAATGATGAATTTAATAAGATATGGAACTTATGTGGTCTATGGATGCAACTCAGAGCAGCTTCATATCAGCAATGCAGAACCTCACCTATCAGAACTCTTGCTAAAAGAAGTTGACATATTTTCCACAATCCTTAAGAAATCTTTAAGAAAGAGGACATTTGCTTTAAAATATTCAAGGATAGAGGACACAGAAAATATTTTCTCCATCCTATTTTCTTACTATGAATAATAAACTGTATACTTTAACAAGGGTATAATTCTCATTGTATTAGATAAATATGCTAAAAATGAATAATATATATGAAATTTGGATATATTTGATATCAACAAGAAAATTTTCTCATGGATGTATTACAAAAGCAGAAAATTTAACTTGGTGTAAATAAATAAGCTACAAACTTCTATAATGGCAAACACAAAAACAGACAATGAGAAAATATAAATAGACATAAAATAGCAACCTTACAAAATCCATGGCCATGAACACTATTTATTTTAAAAAGCAGTTTTATATTGTTTATTCCACTAGAAATTTTACATATTTTTATTCAATAAAAATTTATTAAATGTTTAATCTACTTGAAATCCTCAAAATGTGTGATCTAAAAGTGAATGAGAAAGGTTCTTGCTCTCAGGAGACTTGCAGATTCCAGTATGGGAGAGACTATGTTTTGAGTGTTTGCATGTATCCGTCTTCTGGGGCTTATGATATAGATGCATGAAAAAATATCTGAATATATGTAGAGCTTAGAGAAAAAATTTAAATAGGATGCTTGAGATAAATATACCAAATAAGGTTTAAAATTAAATAACATCTGAGAGACAAGAGGTGTTGATTAAACTTCACATTAAGGTGTCAATATTCTCATCACAGATTGTCGGATATGCAGAGAAGACCTGAGAGAAAATTCTCAAAATAGAGTCAGTGGGCATGAAGAGTAGAGGCAAAGGAAAGTAACACCAGAGAAAGTTACACATAGAAAAAGTTGTGTGTGATGACAAGTATCCCCTGTTTTATTCTTTCTCCTTAGGTTAGGCCTAATGCAAATACTGGATAAAAGATAGGTTATGATATTGTATTATAAATATAATATTAACAAATATTATCACAAAACAGGCAGTAATTTAGCAGAGACACCAAAAAGAATACCTAATTTATGAAATGGTTGAAATACAAAGTTGAGCAATAAATCAGAATTTTCAAACTTGGTCTACAATTCTGGAAGTATAAAGAAAAGACAGAGTAAATACTGGAGCTTCTCAGTTTTTCACTGGTGCCTAACAGATCCTAGAGACCATTTGCTGATAGTTACTTACTTGTGGTATTTTTCTACCTTCCATTTTCTATTCCTTTCATATTCTCTTCCTCTTCCTTCATTAATCCATGTATTAATCCAATATTTATTGAGTGCCTACTAGGTACCAGGCACTGTTTTGGGCACCCATGATAAATGCAGCAGTGCCTATAGTTGACAAAATTCTTCCCCTTGTGATCTGTGGATTTCATTCTAGGGAGGAGAATGATAATAAACAAATATATGGACAATATACTAAAGAAGCTGCTAAGTAGAATGAATAGAAGCAAAGCAGAAAAAAAGAGGGGCAGTAAGTATGAGAGTGGCAGTGGACTTGCTCTTTTATAGGAATACACAGTGAAAGCCTCCCTGATTAGGTGACATTTCCGCAGATAAGTAAAGTAACTGATGGAGCCCTTTGGTGAAGTCCCTGGAAGAAGAAGAACTATAAGAGTGTTTTGCATTTACTGAGCCAAACCACAAAAAGGACAGATTGCCTGGAGTAAAGGAGCAAGGGGGCTCGAGATGGTGATTGAGGAGAGCGAGAAAGTTCCTTTCACAAGAGAACTACAGGGAGAGTTCCTGTAGGGCTACACACTCCATTTAAAAACTCTTACTTTAAATCTGATTGAGCTAGGGATCCATAGCAGAATTATGAGCATAATAGTGATGCGACTGACAATGTGTTTTTTAAAAAATCACTCCGTTTTTTATGTGGAGAGTAGACTGTGGGGGGTGGGACTGGAGGCATGGAGGAGACGTGTTAGAAGGCAACCACAATAGTCCAGCTGAAAGAGAATGGTGGCTTACAACAATGGTAGCAGTGGAGTTATGCATAGTGATTTTTATTTTTTAATATGGAACGCAGGAATTTCTGCTAGATTGGCCATGGGATTTTTCAAGTCCAGTGTTTTTACCATAAACTTCTTTGCCATAAACACCTTTGCTGCATATCCATTTGTCCATTAAGCAATTCTGCCATGAAAGATAAAATAACTGTTTGACGGTTTTTGTTTAGACAGTTTGATTCCAACTTGTGAAGTGCATTTGCATTTATGAAGCAGATAGATGACAATGATTTGCCCCAAGAGTTGTTTTTGTATTTTGAAATACACTACACTGCAGAAGAAAGAGGCTGGGGGCCTGAAAGGTGCAGAATTCAACCCACATTTCCCAAAGAACTTTGGAATGTCTATCAACAGACGTGACAAAATGCCAAGAACAAACAGCACTGTAGAAGATTTCACAAGGAAACACAAAGCTCAGTCACAAATATGCATCCTAGTATTTGGAAACTGATAGCTCTCTTAATGAAGAAAGAAACTTTAGCAAAAAAGAAAAAGTGTGATTCCAAAGGAAGAGGTGAATAAACAAACCAAAAAAAAAAAAGTATAAAATACAACAAATTAAAGGTATGGAAGACAAGCCCTTAGGTACAACTCACAAAATAAAGTCAGTAATTTTGCAGAATTTCCATGAATTTAGTAAGCTTTAAAGGTAAGTACCCTGTGTTCTAATTCTGTAACTGCCTAGCTTTGTGACCTTAGCAAAATAACTAACCTCATTATGCTTCATTTTTCTCATATAGAGAACTGGGGTAATGATGATAATAGCACTTACCTCATAGAGCTGTTGTGAGCCATCTTAAAAAATTACACTTATAATAGTGCTCAGAAAATCATAAGTATTCATTAGATACAAACAAGTTCTCCTTAAATAAATTAAAAATATATTTATGCAAAAATAAACACATACACATATGCTAAGTTTAGATGGTATGCTCTGTATATGAATTGTCTTTATTTAGGTAACAACTTACAATGAACTTTTGGATCCCAATAAACAAGGTGAAAGAAGCATAATCCCTAAAATTCCAAGAAGAAACTTAATATTGCTACCATGTTAATATTTGAGGGGGAGATCTTCAAGATAGCAGAGGAGTAAGATGTGGAGATCACCTTCCTCCCCACAAATACATCAAAAATACATCTATATGTGGAACAACCCCTACTGAACACCTACTGAATGCTGGCAGAATACCTCAGACTTCCCAAAAGGCAAGAAACTCCCCACGTACCCGCGTAGGGCAAAAGAAAAAAGAATAAAGAGACAAAAGGATAGGTACAGGACCTGCACCAGTGGGAGGGAGCCGCAAAGGAGGAAAGGTTTCCACAAACAGGGAAGCCCCTTTGCGGGCGGAGACTGCGGGTGGCGGAGGGGGAAAGCTTCAGGGTCGCGGAGGAGAGCACAGCAACAGGGGTGCGGAGGGCAAAGTGGAGAGATTCCCACACAGAGGATCGATGCAGACCGGCACTCACCAGCCCGAGAGGCTTGTCTGCTCACCTGCTGGGGCAGGCGGGGATGGGAGCTGAGGCTTGGGCCTCAGAGGTCAGATCCCAGGGAGAGGACAGGGGTTGGCTGTGTGAAGACAGCCTGAGGGGGCTAGTGCACCACAGCTAGCCAGGAGGGAGTCCAGGAAAAAGTCTGGACCTGTGGAAAGGGCAAGAGACGATTGTTTTGGGATGCACGAGGAGAGAGGATTCCTTCCCAATGTACTCACAGAAGGCAGAGCACTGCCTAAATGAGATCCAGAGAAATGTGCGAGCCATGGCTATCAGCTTGGACCCGAGACGGGCATGAACTGCTAACACTGCTGCTGCTGCCACCAAGAATCCTGTGTACAAGCACAGGTCACTATCCACACT